>NW_027526460.1:52031713-52200935 GCF_048455015.1 Haemaphysalis longicornis
TATTTAGGGCCCCTTTAAGACGAGGATAGCCCGATGCCTAATCACCTTGCTTGAGCCGTGAAGCTCCCGTATCGAGGCAGGATAGGGGTTTGCACAGCGTGAGGCAACTCACGCAATCCGCTTCGTGCAGAACAAGCGAAGAATATAAGCCACACTTCCGAAGAACTGCGGGTGCTGTAGGGTTGTCAACGCTTCCGTACGTCTCTGCAATAGCTATGCCCGCCAAACAATCCCAGCTGTGGGAAGGCGCAGTGGAAGGGTAGGAGGGGAAGAGGGGAGGGGGGGGGACTGATAGTGGGGAGGAGATGGGAAGGGGAGGGGAGGTCGATGAGGGGGAGGGGGAGGTAAGTAATGAACGAAACGGGGCCGACTCTGCTGAAAAGCGAGCCGCCCCCTTTGCGGACACGTGACCCGGACCTCGCGAATGCGCCGCACGAGAGACCAAACTCACTTAGGTCGTGTAATACATAAAGCGTGCGGTGGGTGCACGCCGGCCCGCCTCTGCGCAGCCCTGGCTTCCTCTTTAATGCAGCACGGGGAAGCGGCTGCACCGGCGCTGCGGAATAAACGGCCATATCGGCGAAGATAAGGGCAGCGAAACGAACGAACGCGGAGCGGAATAAAATAGTGCAACGAGAAAGGAAGTGTTGTAGACCCCTCCCCGCGTTTATCGCGGTTGCCCGTATAACTCCGCCCTTCCTTGACCGCTGCGGGCGGGAGCTCGCGTGTGCACCTTCGACCAAAACGGAATGCTGATCGCGAACGTTGTCCTTTGGCGCGCTCTGTTTTGTCCGGAGAGGGGGGGAGTTCCTTATCCTCGTCGTATCTCCGGGACGCTAGCAGCGCGACGCGGAAAGAAGGGCAAGGTTTCGAGGGAGGGACGAATCCATCAAACGATCGGGGCGAGTCTCAAAGAGAGAGAGAGAGAGGGCAGTGTAATGTAATAGGAGAGGGCGACGTTTTTTATCAACGAGCACACCGGCTAGGGCGATTTGTTAATTCGCCCATGCATGAGTTCGTGCACGCCGATGACGCTCGACCGACCTCGTTCGTTGGCCCGAGGCTCCGAGCAGGCTCAGACCCATCTCGGGGTTATTTATTTTTCCCGCGTCGGGGTGCGTGGGTTGCTTGAGCGGCTCGGCTATTGGCTTGGCTAAGCTCGATTGAGCAATTTCAGCGACGAGGTGAGTATGTCGACGAAGTAGAAGAGCGTGGCAAGGCGACCAAGGAGTAATGCCGAGAAGAAAGATTTCGCCACGTTGCAATTGAGATATCTCCGACAAAAGAAAGAAAAAAAAAACACGTCGTAGCTGGAAGATTGTCTGAACAGGTTGCTTACACTGCAGACACATCACTCCGTGTCGTCTACTTTAAAACAAGTTGTAGGATAAAAGATAAAACCCGATTGAGTGTTCGTAGTCGAAACCGCGTGTATGTTGCGAGCGGGCTTGTCGCAAAACTAGTTTATCAAAGTTATTCTTCACGCACAGCCTCTCTTAATTTTCTTATACTGCAAGGCTTGTGCCACGATAACATGGTTGAGTTGATCTCATTTCGGCTAGACAAACCCTCTGCAAACTCAATCTTGAAACAAACGGCTAAACATGGGGCCCACGCCGAAAGCTGCGAGTTTCCAAGCCTATTCTGAAGAATATTTCATGCCTTCTGCTGGCTGATTTTGGTGGATGGTGGTGGTGGTGGTGGTGGTGATGTTTATTGACGGGTGGACCTAGCCTTGCGTGGTATGCCGGCAATTGCTCACCCGATCAGCACCTTTTAACCGCTATGCGCGGGAATTCACCATGACTCGATGAGGCTTGTGACACGTAAAAATTGCAGGATCAAACGAAAGGTGTCCCTCCTCGTGATCCAATGGCCTTCCGGGAAAATTAAATAGTTCAAAGAGGCATGCGGAGCGGCCATCCTTCGCATGCGGAGGAGCGGTTAGCTTGATTTTGGTGGATAATTAGAAGTCAAACTGCATTTTTGTGAACCAAGCAACGTTGTACTCGCTAAATGGGTCAGAGATGTAAGGCTACAATTGTAACCTTTGCGCAATATTACGATATATGCTATAATACTAAAATTCTAATATTATATTAGTACTATTCTAATAAAGAGCGGAAACTTGGCGTCTTACTAAACAACTTGAAAGCAAACTTAGGTCGGCTCAGCGGGTCATGGAAAGAAGAATGATAAGAGTAACGTTAAGGGAAAGCAAACGAGCTTCTTGGATCAGAGAACAAACGAGAGTAGAAGGTATCAAGTTCAAATAAAGACAAAGAAATGGACTTGGGCTGGCTGCGTAGGCGAAATGACAGCCGGTGGACAATTAGGGTAACAGAGTGGGTCCAAAAGATGGGTCTAGAAGAAGAAGAAGGCCAATAACTCGATGGAGGGATGAAATAAGGAATTTCAGAGCTAAAGAATGGACTCGAGCGGCGCGGGACAGACAGGAGTTGTTGGAGGTCGATGGGAGAGGCATTCGTCCTGCAGTGCAACTAAGTAGGCTGCTGATGATGCTGATGCTGAATACTATAATACTGTAATGTTATACGTCGTATATGAACCTTTGCCATAATATTAAGAGAACGTTGACAGGAAACGGGGTGTGAAGCTTGTCTACCCGCCTCAGCCAGTTTTTGTGTCTTTCTTTCCGCTCTCTGAAAAAAAGCTGATCATTGCCCTCCAAGGGAGGAAGAACGGCTTGTGAAGAGGGAATGTCATCTGAGGGACAAGAGTGTATTATTGTGCAGTCTCTCGTGAGCCCTCACGAAGAGCGGGATCGCCGACGAGGCGTGGGATTGCCCACGGCTGCGTGTTATGAGAGTAATCATGCATGCGCACGTGGCAGCGTATGCCACTCGTGATTATACCCGCCGCGGTGGCTCAGTGGCTGAGGCGTTGTGCTGCTGAGCACGAGGACGCCGGTTCGATTCCCGGCCGCGGCGGCTGCTTTTCTGATGGGGGCGAAAAGCAAAAAAGCCGTGTGTACGAGGTTTCAGCGCACGTTAGAGATCACCAGCCCCCCCCCCTACGGCGCGCCTGAGCCCCCCACTACGGCGCGCCTCATCGCCTGCGTTGCGTCGGCGAGTTAAACCCTACAATCAATCAATCACTCATGATTATGCTCACGATTCCGTACGCTGGGATCGCGAGTGCGAATTTATACAGCTCGTGATTCCGCGCCCTCGCATTATATAATATTGGGTCATCCCTCGTCATAACGATGACAGTGATTCGCAACGTATACGAACCGCTAATTTTTACCCATTTAGAGACGTGCATGCTACATACTCCGGGATAAAATTCCCCCGCATAGGCAATTTTTATGAAGGAAACATTCTTGGAGACACCTAAGGCCGCTTATGTGCGGGAGTGCGTAAGTATTCCGCTTTACCGTATTGGCACGATTCAACCTGCCCCGATTGTAACGTGCACGTAAGTTTACTCCTGAAAACGTGAAAAAATAATTTAATCTGGCAAATAATTTTAAAATAACTGTTTTCAACCGCTGGCTACGGCATATACACCAAGGAATGTGTACGCCAAAATTTACTCACGTGGCGTTGACGGATCGTCTCGGATTGGATCCAGTTGGATTTTGGGAGGCGTTAGTGCCTATGGCGATGCCGCAGGACGCTTTGAAGCGAATTTCAGTTTTGTGTCGATTGTGACGCGCATACTAATTACTTTTAGCGAAAAAAGGTGCGCGTTAGAATCGTTCAAGTACGGTATTTAAAGCTATGCGATTTTTAATGTTTAATGGTAGGTCTGTCGCGATTGTGTGATCTTCTGCTGAGGCAATGTCATTGTTAGCAGAGAGATATATGTCTGGCATGCAGTCTTCCCATCGCAGTGGTTGCAATAATGTCGGCTGCTGGTGGTTTTAGAGTATATATACTATATCTAGCACAAGTCTCTTTGGTCGCCGCGCAGCATATCAGTGTTCCTGTTTTCACGTATTCTTCTTATTCATATTTCCGAGGGCGATCACGATTCACAACTTCCACTTAATGAGACGCCTTAGAATCCACCACAGCACAAACAGCAGAAACGTTACCAGTGGTGGGAAAGTGTCTTGTCGTTAACTTTCGTCAAGATCGTTGTCCCAACGCGTCGTTCTCTTCTTCCCTCTGTAGTATGACGCAGAGGCTTGAACCATCGCCCTAGTTACTCCTTCATATGCGCTGTAGCGGAAACATGCTTTGTTGCTGCTGTAATTAGCAGGCTCAAATTTCCCCTGTAGGCCTGTGTCCCTCCGGGGATGCGATTGTGTACTCTCAACCCACTTCCACGATCCTTTTCGCTAGACGTCGTTTTCTTCTTGTTTTTTGCTTTTCTTATTTTTCTTTAAGGGAATATTTCGGGTGTTTCACCCGACAAAGCTACACTTACCATACGAGGTGCACGCTGAAGTGAAGGGCCACGGATTAATTTAAACTACCCGGATACTTTTAACATGCGCCGAAATATCTAAGCACGGGCGTTTTCGTTTTTCGCCTCCGTCAGAAAAACGGCCACCGCGGCCGGGATCCAAAACGCGTCCTTGGGCTTAGCAGCACCCACTAAGGAACCGCGGCGGGTGCATTGTTTTGGAAATGCCTACAGCATGGATTGGAAGACGGCGAACTGTTTCCTGAAACGTTGTTTGGTTTTCGAACGAAATTGTCCACGAAGTATATTCTGCTACACATAAGAGCGTACCTCGGAAGAGCTGAAACTTGGACTTGTTGGTACGTAACTTCAGAAGAAACCGCGAGAGTTTGTCGCCTCCTCTTCCCGTCCCGTCTGATAGGCTGTCGCTTTTCTTTTAAATGGATACGTAACCAAGAAAGCGTCCCCGCTCAGGATAAAGGCAATCCTGGCATTAGGTTTGAACGGGGCCTTTGATAATGCAGCCCGTTATACTATCATTGCAAATATAAATAAGGGAAACAAATTGTGGTGTACTAACCTACAACTACGACGGGTACTTTCTCACCAATTAACCGAACCGTCACAATAGTAATCGTGGATCTCCGCGCAGACACTGCCGTTAAACCTTGATATAGCGAAGTTGACAAAAATTCGCAATTTTTCGTTACATCCAGGTTTTCGTTACATACATGTTTCGAGTTAAGGCTTGCGTGAATGAAGCAAAAACGAAAACAGACTGCTAGACATCAGTGACGGTGAACTCACCATTCAAGAATTTATTTCAGAGTGAAAAACTGCGTGCTTTGCGCCTGCTGCTTTCCCGCGAGCTTAATCACTACACGGCATCCAAAGGAGTAAGGTCACTTACCACCGCATGCGCAAACGTAACGGAAGTATCCTTTTTGCCTTTTGACACTTTTCGGTGCGTTAACGAGTTTCAAGGACCAAACGTATGCTGAAAGGGCACCCTTTTGCGAAATTGAGGCTGTTTTGCGCACTCAAAATTGTTGAGAGGTTGCTAGCTGGGATACTTTACCGGGCGGCGACGTTCCTCTTTATCGCTGGCAGAGACGGCCTTTAAAATTTCGAGCTTGTCTTGACAAGATAACAATTTTTGTTTTCTGACAGAAGAACCGATACTGTAGGCAGCAGCGGCGACGTGCAACTACACGCCGACAGGCAGGCCTATACCCTTAACCGACATAGCTCTCACTCATGAAAAAGCACGTTTGCGATGCGGGCGAAATTCACTATATTGCTGCATTTAGCCTATTCTACAGAAAAATGGCAAAAAAACAATGACTCAGGACCATCGCAACGCCTTCAATACACACAGTTCGCAAACACATGGGCTTCAATGGGGGCGGCAGTGGGGAATTGAAAAACTTCGTTAAATCCAGGAATTAGTTACATAGAAGTTCGTTACATCCAGGTTTAACTGTATAAATACCTAGAGCAAAGACCCCGCAAGGAACCGTGCTCTCTCCAATCCTCGTTAATACAGCAATGATGAATGTTCCATCCAGGCTGCACGAGATTGAAGGCATCCGTTATGCGAAGTACGCCGACGATACGGCGATTCGTACCAACACGGGATTGAATGGCGACACACCAGAGTAAATTTTGACGTGCAATAGACACTGCACTATCACACAAGAGAGTGGGCTTCAATACGCACCTGGGAAATAAGAACATTTTCTGGTTGAACTGCGGCAACGCGGGGCCACAAATAAGCAACTCTGGATCATACTCAGTCTGGAGGGGCAAGAGAACCACACTGTCGAGCGAGCACACATTTTTGGAATGCATATACTTCAAAAGGAGGAAAATAGGTACACAGTTCAGCTATCGGCACAGTCATCAGCCCAGATTATGATAGTTATCGGCCGAATAACGAATAAACACCACGGACTCAAGGAGCCAGACGTGACGAGGATTTATCAGGCTCTAATAATCAGCCGGATCGTCTACGTGACTCCACATCTCCGGCACGTAAAGTGGGGAATGAGAAGTTGCAGACCGTCCTCCGCGGGGCTCACCAACAAGCTCCCGGCTTTCCGCCCACTACAGCAACTGTCAAAGTCCTCTTCTTAGACGTCTACAACGCGGTAAAGGAGCATATCGGACCACGCCTTATAAAACAGAAGGAGCGTATCACATTCACCCCCGCCGGGAGATGCGTACTGCGGCGTCCGGGGTATACTGCACGAACGTCGGAGGGGACACTATGAGGACGGAGATAATACAGTAGCCGAACAATTTTGCGGACCTGGAGGGGAACGAAAAATAGTCCGAATAAAGGAGCAGTCCTAAAAATCCGCGAGTCACAAAAACGAACTTTATTTCAATTAAATAGGAGTGAAAAAGTCGCGAATGGTTCCATGCCTTAAAATCCCCCTTGGTGTAAAAACGTCGGCTTGCACCTCTGCAAGCGTCACGTAAACATGGGACAACAACGCTTTGGCGTTGTTGTACAATGTTGTTGTCCAAAGCTTCCGCGGCAGACTACATGCATAATTATGGCCTCCAACATCTTTTACCCCGGCGCGAGTCAAGCCAATCCCCATCCAATCCGAAGGTAGCAAGGTGGCTTAGGATTCAAAATGGCGTCATCCTGGAGTCGCACCGCGGCTTTGTCGTGGAAAATTTTGTCCGGAAAACCGAAATTTTGGCTTTATCCGGAACACCTTCCCCGAGCCGAATAATAAGGACTCCCAGACACGACTCTCTTCGTGGCAATCGGCGAGCGAGTACATGTCTCCCCGGCGTTACTGGAGAATTATTACCGGGAGCCTGTATATGGCTGCAGTAGAGCGCCATTGTTCAGCACCAGCGACTGGCCTGAAAAGCCTTTCATTATTTGCATTAATCTTTAACTAGAGAAGGAGCGGCATCCTGTCATCACTTCCAAACCAACGCATTCCCGCACCGGAGGCTCCACGACATGAAACCTGCCATTCATCCTTCGAACAAATGTCCTTCCTGCCCAATAGAGTATGCCTCCCTTTACATTGTTACGTGGGACTGCCCTGACATCCCAAACGTTGTACGAACGCCCAGCCCAACCCTTGGGGAGTGGATATGCCCAGCTTGGAGCAGGAAGATCAACGGCACCTGTACGACGCTCCAGGAGGGCAGCCAGGGATACTGGAAACCTGTAAAAGCGGTACCTCGCCTCCTCAAGAAGAAGAAGCCATTTTAATGCGTAGCGTTCTCTACCAAGCCGAGGATTGTGCACAATAATGCACAGTTGGCGCAAGTAACACATTTAGTCATTATAACAGCGTAAATGAATATCGTTCGTAGGAATGCGCTGGGTATACCACGAAACGGTCTGGAAAGGACACGTACACTTTACGTAAAGACTGCGCACTGACAAGTGTTTATTAAAAATAAGGTGAAAACATACATATCCAAGAAAAGCAAAGAAAATATTACAACAAAACGAAATGCCAAAGGAGGGAAAGGGGAAGAGGCGATTAATAGGTCTGAAAGACCTTTCCGGTGCATTCATGATGATTGTTCCAAAATAGCACCTCACATTTGGTGAGCGTGATAGAAGGGGAGCTAACCCATTCTCCCTCGCGCCCGGACAACATTGAAAAGGATTCGGAAACCTGCCGTCTGAGTGTATCTATCAGTGACCTTAAAAGAATGGTGGTTTTGTCGAAGAGGGCTTCGCAAATGAAGGTCGAACGGTATCTTGAAAAATAAAAAAAAATGAAGAAAGTAGGAACACGTTAAAATTTTACAGAAATCAACAAACAAAATAAAAAATGCATCTTAAACATCTTCTACAAACAAAGACGACTGTAATAAAAAGCACGGTAATGAACGTTGAGATTACAAAAAAAAAACAACTGAAAACAGACCAATTGTGCACTGTGCCTTGAATCTGCGTAAAAATGCATAGCTGGCAAAGTTAGGGCAGTTAATTGCTACAATGGCGTAAACGCACTTCATTAGTGAAACGAAATAAGGGAAAACATTAAAACAATAAATAAATCTAGCTATTAATGTAGACGGTTGTTGTGGGAGGCCAGAGAGACGAGACCAGCCCGGTCGAGAACAGAAGTGGAACTATTTATTTAGTGAAGAAGGTTTTGGTGGGCCTACATAGATGGCGCTGGCAGGATCCCTCTGGATAAATTATGGGACTTCCAGCAGATGGTAGAATACGGAGAGGAGCGAGATTTGGTTGGTACACACACATCCAACAACAGCCAAATATGGTTATAAAAAATATGCGCAATGAAGACAAGCTGCGTAAGAATGATTTCAGCAGCCTTTTCTAATTTTCCATTTTTCCATTTTCTCCTCCTCTTCTCTTTTGTTTCCCACCCCCACCGCTTTGTAGTAAGTATTCGCTATTGGCGTAAGCTGCTTTGCTACTTCTGTACTTATCATGCTCAAATTCTTATCATGCTACTTTTGTAAGCTGCGTAAGTTGCTTTGGCGTAACCTGCTTTGCTACTTCTGTACTTATCATGCTCAAATTTTTAAGTGCGAATGCACTTCTTAAGCGACCCTGAACCTGCGTCCATTGGCGATGTCCGCATAATATACCCACGAGGGGGATTGGCCAGGAATCTCCTCGTCTTCCTTGGCAACGGGGGGAGATGGGCGCGCGCTGCCTGGCCGCTGACATGGCACATACCCACGTGGGGGATTGGCCAGGAATCGGGCGTGAGAAGGGCTAATGCACCCGCTTAAAGGAGTACTGACACGAAATTTCAAAGCTGAGATCCGCTCTAGCAATCAAGTACAACGACAACACAAATAGGTGTCTGTGAATAAATGCATCTTTCTTTCTTTGTAGTTGTGTGTGTGTGTGATCTCTCTTTCGCGAACATTACCGAACCGCGCAAATTCAACTCGTGCATTCGCACTTTCACATTCTTCCCCTCGGGGAAATGCGGGGAATTTTTTTATCATGCTACTTCTGTACTCGTGTAGGCCTGAGTGCAATTAATTCATTTGGGATGTTTTGCAGCAAATGTACTCAACCAGGGTTGCCAAATCCTTGTATGGTAAGCCTGAGTACCTCTCTTTAATACAAGTCTCTCAGTCAAAGGCCACGAGGCACTAACTACATCTACCTTTAGTTCGCTGGCCTCAAGGATCGGCCATGATGCAGCGGCTGTGTGTTGAACTCGCATCCCGGAGTAGGTCTCTCCAATTTTAAACCCAAGTACACCTAATTTTTTTCTTTACTTTTAGTCTGTCTCCTCTGTGCACCACCGACACCTCTGGAGCAATCGCTGCGTCACGCCGATGCTATATTTTAGATGCGACTGCATCTCATTCACTCGCCTTGTCCCTCCATACGGCGTTGTTGTTGTCCGTCCACACCCCTCCCCCATTCTCCTCACCGCGCGAGCTGCGCTCTCCGCCGCTCACCCCCTCTCCTCTCCGATAGCGAACACTCTCTCGCGAGGGGCATTGCATTGGATTGGATTGGATTGGCTTGGCTTGGCCTGGATTGGATGGGATTGGATTGGATTGGATTTGGGTTGGATTGGATTAAAGTGGATTGTGTTGGATTGTGTTTCGTCATAGCCGCGCCACGTTGCGTCATAGCCGCGGCAGGGGGTTCACGGCACGTTTCACGCGATGGGAGAATCAACCTGACGGAAACAACAACGTGAACCCCCTATGCGTCGCATCTACACAGGGGTTCCCGCGAGGGGAGGTGGGAGAAGTTTTTGTTTGATTCCATTTTTAATGATTAACCGTTTATTCACCGTGATTGACTTTCAAGCCGCGTGCCACAGTTTCCTGTCCGGCGGGGGAAGGGGGGGGGGGGGCGGCACCAACGATACTACGGGTACTTCACCACTACCATCCACCTCACCGAGTGGCCATCGCGTGGACACCTGCCCATGCCTCTGTAACGGGCAACGACTTCGCCCACCAACAGGAAATTTCGTCCACAGCTAGGTGCCTTGCGAAATACAATTATGGATTGCGCTCACAGCCCAGCCCTAACATCCCTCTCCACTCGTTCCTTCCCTGAGCTGTGGGAGACACTGTTGACCAACTGTCAACTGGAGGACCAGAATCTCCCGGTGACACGGGCCTAGACGACTCGGGTTACACATGGATTTCCGGGCTAGGGTTCCACTCTCACTTTCAAGCTCAGTATTAAAATGTTTTCTGTATCTGCCATAGGCGCCGCACGCATATTGTTGAGCCACGCGGCAGGCTGCATCCTCTCCATTTCATCCAGCCGCCGTGCACAGCTTCTTGAATTCGTGTAGCCGGACTGCAGCGACTGACTGATGTGCCCGGACTGACAGCCCTCTCTCTTATTCTCTATCCTGTCTTTATATATTTCTCTCTGTCTGTCTGTCTGTCTGTCTGTCTGTCTGTCTGTCTGTCTGTCTGTCTGTCTGTCTGTCTGTCTGTCTGTCTGTCTGTCTGTCTGTACTTTATTCTTTCCCTCCCCTTCTGCTTCCCTTCCCCCGCACTGGGTTCTATGCAGGCGAACTTCCTGCAGAGCTCAAAATATCCCCAGTACACTTCCTTTCCGTTTCCTTTCCCATAAACCACAACCCCCCCCCACCTAGCTGAGCGCATGAAGCCCGACTGTGCACTCTTAATCTGGTTCCATTTAAGTTCCAGTTAAACGGGGCGATCCACATATTTTTATCTGGATCTAAACGAAGAATAAATGGAACGAGAGATATAAGTGGATCTTATCTGGAACTGTGCATTTGTTTTCTTTAGGTTTGTGGTTATTATGTGGAACGGAATAAATGAGGGGATGCGCTGTCGGCCGTTCCAGTTACTGTTCCACTTATGTCCCAGTAAAAATTTTGGACAGTGCTTTTGTATATTTTTTGCTGGTGTCTTGTTCCACATAACTTGTGCGCTGCAGTGAAGTATGCACTGAATCGTGCATTAACTGGAACAATGAACCACATATATATTTGACGCGCTCTGGTGCACAAGCGCACGCACAAGCACTTGCACGCACACGCCCACAGACATAGATACAGACACGAACGCACACCCGCGCACCCACACATACACACACATGCATGCAGTCACACAAGCACACACGCACGCACCACATAAAATTTAATAAACTTCGTCGATATCTATGGAATTATCTTAGAGCAGTTTACTTATATAAGACGGCTAAGACGTACTTTTAGTGACGTTATTTGACAGAAAAAATAATGTCCACTGCTATAACAACACCGTACAAAGCATGAAAGGTGCGAGAAAAGGGTATCGTAGCGAAAATAGAAATTCCACGAACCCCTCTCAGGTTGTCTGCGGCGCTCAAACCGCTTTAGTGAATATCATCTTTTGCTAATTGCAGACGCGCAGTACGTCTGAAATCACCAATGACTTGAATTTGAGAAGGACCAGATGTCCTCAGGTTCTCCTTCTGCGTTTGGGACAGAGCCGCGGTAGTGCCGAAGAATTCATTGGGCTTTTGTGGATACCTCATAAAGAAATATATATACTTGTTGAGACTATTGCATGTTCTGCATTTGGTTCACAAAGCGTCGCAGAAACACAGTTTTTTGCTCAATGCTCAGCCATCAGCTCGCTGTGTTGTAGTACGTGCACAATTTTAAGTGCTTTACAGGAACGTATAAATGGCTACAATCTGCTGTAAAATAGGTACTTAGTCCACGTTATTTATGCCCTGATGCGGTATATACATAGTGTTAACCGAGTGTGCCGCATTTCACACTGCACGCAGCATGTCAGGCATGCAGTTATATATGCTGGGATGTTCGTTAGCATTTTTCGTCTCGTACATGCTATTAAGGGTGACTCACCTGATCCAATTCATATGGGACTCACTAATTCATGACGCAAATTTATGAGACTTACTAATTCAAAAGCACCATGTACCGATGGAAGAAGTTTTACAAATTCACAGAAACGACACTAACGACCCGGTTTGCTTCTTCTAGAAATACAGTAGACCCTCGTTAAGACGAACTGGGTTAAAACGAACACTGATTAAGAACCACAACATTTTTCTCTTGTAACGTCCACAATGCAATACACCTCCGCTTAAGACGAATTTCGGATAATACGAATACATTTTTACGGTCCCATCGGGTTCGTCTTAACGGGAGTCAGCTGTATATCATTTCTTTGCAGAGATAAAAAATAACAAGAAACGCATTTTGGTTTATCCAGTCTTCACTGGAAGGCGCTAGCGGTCATGCAAGAGTTTTATTTCTTTGTTTCAGTAGAGAAGCGATACTGAAGCGACATATATTAAAATAAGCAAACTAAGCCGTTGTGAACCTCGGTATGTATTTTTAAAACTATTCGTATTGGTGCACGATGGTTTTTAAGTCCGTTGGTCATGACGTAGTAAGTCCGATAGGAATGCTAACAGGTGCGTCCCTTTTAATTTCCACAAGCAAAAACAAAAGCCTCTTTGCAGGGAGCGGTTAACTGGGTGAACGGAACTAAACTTGGACAACTAAATATACCACGTGATACCTGCATTATTTTGCATGTATTAATGCTGAAATGACATTGTAATTCCTAATTATACTGTGCAGTAACGGCAAAAATGCGCTGAATTAACTTGCTGTTGTTGTGTCTTGTCATAGTAATTGAAGTTCATTGAATGATCCGCCTTCTCTACCTGCTTCCCCAGTTGCTGTTTTCCTGTAGTATTGGTGTTCAGGAGGGAAAAGGGCTGGGTAACGGGCCGATGTATTATTACTGGGTAATTAGCTGTAAGTAGCTCTATATAACGTGGGTATCTAAGAGCGTCGCAGTATATTTTATTGACTACGGAAAGGCTTGTTGTCGAGAAAAGCAGTTAATGAAGCCACGCCCTTTTGCGTTCATTGTAAATAGTAACGCAGAAATTGTCATCCAAAGTTAAGCTCGGATATCGCACGCACTCACGGCCCTCCGCGAGAAAAAACTTTAGCCAGTATTAACGCGCTAACGCGGCTATTATCTGAGCTTTGTTTCGACCTCAGCGGGCGTAAACGTCCGCGTAGACGCATATGCCCGTTTTCCGAATCAAATAAAAGCCATCACGTGTGCCGAGTTTGTATGAGCTCTTATGGGGGCGCATCGCCAAAGCCTCCGCGAGAACGAAAGTTTGCCGAAGCCATGAGGAAAAGACCGCCACTCCAGTAGCGCATTCCATGCGCATGCGTCAGCAGCAGCACGGCAGAGCTGTTTTTGCGTTGATTCACGGTACAGTGGGGCTGCAACGGGTACGACGACGACGGATGAAAATCGGGACTGCGTCAACACTTTAAATGACAGCAGCGCTCCCATCTTCCAGGATGCCCTCCGCTAATTTTATGGTCTTCCGCATGCAGCGCCACCAGTGGCATTCCCAAGCGGGTTTCTCAATTGCTCGCGCGATGCGCCTGATATTTACTAAAGAAATTCTCGGTCACGCTGGCGACAACCGTTAAAGCAGTTTGATTGGGTTGATTGCGGCGTGCAACTGCGAATTTTTCATATCCCCGGGCTGTATTTTCTGTTCGACGAAGTGGAGTTTTGCCAGGAGGCGCAAAAAAGGTCAGTGCTGCTTATTTATGTGCTGGTAACGGTTGTTGTTCAGTGACATCCTTGTTAACTGCGTTCGATAAACATACCGCTTCTCTGCCCGTTATTCGCGTGTGTCGTCCATGCTTCATGGTCGCGGCGTGCAACATATTGTGTTGGAGAAACGTTTGCAGCCGTAATTTATTAAAACTTCCGTGTTCGTGGGTCAGAGTCGGCTGGAAATTTCTTACTGCGTACGTTAGCCATTGCTATAAGGAAGTTGCTGGTTTGCGCGTTTCATGATTGGATTTTCCCTTACTGTGTGGTTTTGCTTAGTTGTATATTGACGGTTGCTGTGTATCTCTGCGGTAGCGAATCTTCTCGGGTTAGTCGCTCGCGATAATCGCGCGTGCACACGTGTACAACTTCCAAGCAAGTTTTTCGGAGCGTCCGTCCTTAGATTTATTGGTATTTTTAAAACTTGCGTGGTAATTGCGGCGTTGTGTTAGTCTGCTGAGTAGAATTCATTTACTGTGCTTACCAGACCGGGAGTCTTCGACCTTGCCCGTTGCGCGCAAGGTAGACGCTATTTCGAGTTGTGTTGATGTGCTTTCAAGGCGTCATCTTACGTTTATCGGTTCCATGATTCCTTGTTTCATGTTTATGTTCCATGTTTCTTCCAATTCCTTTTACCAATTGAGATGATCTATTTTAAATAACATTGCCTGAAGTGTAGAGAAAGGGTAGGGACAGTTGTTGTCTTAGCAGTACCGCAGTACCAAACGTTTCTTTTGTGAAGAAATGTGGAAACACGCAGCGGGTGTATAGAAAGTGTGCTGCCGTTTCTATGCTGTTAATGTCAGTGGTAACTTGAGACTTCAGGATAATTATTTAATATCCATAATTAGTGGTTGCTACTTCACTAACCGCGTTAGAAATAAGCCACTCTTGCATTTTTATGCCGTCAATGTCGGTGGTAACCGGAGAGTCGAAATAATTTTCGACAAAGCTCAGGTGATAAGTTCTTGCATCACTATGTGCACCCAACCCCAACATTAACCCATTTCTGTGCTTCCTTGAACTTAGAAAATATACAGCGAAAGCAGATTGCTACATTCTGTATTCGATCTGTATAACCTGTCCAGATGGCTGACTGGTGGCTGACTGACTGTCCAGATAGCTGACTGTGAAGACAGTTGTCTCTACACTGGTAGTTGGCGACAATTGTTTTCCTTTGTCTGAAGAACAGAAATTAAAACGAATTATTTCCATTCCTTACATATACCTCTGATATCATGGCTGTGGCATTCACTGTGGCTGAAGACATCTTCGGCACGCCGAGGCGTCGTCGGGACAAGTGTGGCAGATTATGAATGCATTGTGGAAGTCATAAAGCCACGAAAGAGTGCCTCTTGAGTGTTGCGTATTATACAGACGTTCACCACTCCGCATGGAGCAATGACAGGTGAGCCTAAAATGTTCAAATATTTTTATATTTAAAATTGTTTCGCCTGAAAACGTTACCAGGGCTCGTGCTGCAAAATAAATTTTAGCACAACTAATCAGGCATTGTACGAGATCTTGTAGTACTCCCTTCTTAGAGGGAAGCGTAAATTTATGCTTCGATATTTTTATACTGTATTTATTCTCTAGGAAATAGGGCGGACCGGGACATAAAACAATGGAACAAGGAATGCATACTGCCATTTTCCTGGTTCTTGAAGGCGTGTGTTCACCGTTCTTGAAGGCGTGTGTTCACAAAAAGGAAACACATGAAAGCCGTTGTACGGGATGAAATCATTGCATTCTACAAGTAAGTACGCACTCCCAGTTCTGGAACTTTGATAGTCCCTTTTTAGGTAGTTGCAGTATACGTAATGGCTTCGGAACACCATTTCAGTGACTACTTGACCTGTAGGTGTAAACGACTTGACCTGTAGGTGAAAGAGCTTTTGGGAACACGTTGGCAAAACTTTCCTGGAAATGCACTCCGAGGAGGCCCTGCCAGGAACGCCTGCATCTTAATTTTAGTTGGGTAAGTTGGCATTTTATTTTTGTGGGACCCAATTTATGGTAGTGTTTATTGAAGCTGGCATTTTATTTTTGCGGGACTGAATTTGTGGTAGTTTTCTTTGTAGCAAAATCTTACTGTTAAAAATAAATCGTGAACTCCAATATTGGGAAATACCTTCACATTCAGCCTGTTTCGGATGCTGCAACATGTGGACAAAAAAACTATTATTTTGCATTCAAGTTTTGCAACCATTTTGCTTTCAGATTGAGAGTTGCTGCTGTGATAATACGGCACCACGGCCACACCCAGTGCGGTTGCTTTCCAGAATTAGAGAACGGCCATTGACAGTCTGTGCTAATATTTTTTGTAAATTGTTAGCAGCATTCCCAGAAAAGAAACCAAGAAATCGCTGATATTTCAATCAATTTCTGTGTTATAAAAGGGGTATCGTAAGCAACTCACTCATTCAAAAGCCATCGTCTAACAAAATTTTCTTCTTCCTTCCTTAAAGGTACATTACGTGGTCCAGTTATTCTCGAGGTCCAGTTATTTTGAGAGAAGAAAATGGCAGCGTAAATATTGTCTGCAAGAAACACGTCATGGATTTTCCGCCTGTGTTGTCACATCAAGATGTGGTCATCCTCCTCGCCGTATATTTCATCTTAATCTCCTGAAGCTTATGCGACATTGGAGAGTTCTTGGGACTTTTGCGGAGAGTTCTTGGCCATTTAACAGTGGCCTGGTGTCATTTAAGTTGAAAGCTCTGTTGAAAGACTTGATGTGGTCACTCTACTTGGTGTTTTAAATTATTGTTAGACGTTGAAGCCTATTCGGAAAGATATGTCGTGGTTCAAATGATTGGTAGATGCAAGCGGCATGTCAATTGCAAAAGCGAAGTCGTGCTTTCCTTTGCAATTTTTTATTATTGGCACAAAGCGCAGGCTGCCTTTGCAGCTACTCTGTTACTCTGGTAATGTAGTTAATGGCACTGCACTGTAATGTTTTTATTATTCAAGTGCAGCTCGAATTTTTTTCCATGGCAGTGCTGCTGTTGATGGATGCAAACGTGAGAGTAATTATTTACACAGACGGTTTGGGGCTTTAATAATCAATTTTTGTACGGTATCTTAGCTGACACCTAAGCCCTAGAAGAATGCGAAATATACATATTTGGCTTGAAAAAGTTGTTTACTTTGGACTAAGTTGCATTTCTTGCTTGTTAGATGCAGTGCTTTGGTCACAAGCATACTGTCGTCATGATAGTAGGGTTTGTATAGCACGCAACTGTGAATTTTACCTCAGATAAATGTCCCGGCTGGAAAAATGCTTCCATGTTCGCTTGGTAAAATTGGTTACCTGTATGTTTCAACGCTACCTGGCTTGGTTATTTGGGATGTCTGAATTGTTCTTGAAGGAATTAATAACGTCTTTAGAGTTAGGCTGCTTGTTAAATTTTAAAATGCGTAACATGCTCCGAGCTATCTGGTTTGTAAAATTTTGTAATATTCACACTGGGTGCCATGAGCTTTTTTTGGATAAGTTATTTTAAATAGCTACATTTTGTCGGGGAAGCAACGCGACTTCAGTGAAAGGCTTTTTCAGGGCGCGTATATAATCGGTTTTGGCTACAGTTAGCTTGATATTGATATATGGTGTATGTTTTAGTTGTGCAATGCTTCCGGTAAGTTTTTCTGTGAAAATGTTATATTGTTAGTATTGGCTCCGGTGTTCTTTTCCTACACTCTTGCAGGTCTTATGATAATCCAACCGTGTATGGCTTGTATTTTTGGCTTTTCCCTACAATTTAATAGCAAACTGCATATTTTGGAACCGGGATGCGTAAACATGGTATGGCAAGCGCTGTGGGTACTTTCGCATTTGCGGTACCTGATTTCATGTGATAAAACAGCATATTTTATGCTCACTGTTGTGTAATGCTTTTTGAGTTAGTGCGAGGGTAGATGTACAAGTCTGTTTGTGACGCGGTTGCGCTTGAAGCCATCTTTATTACCCATGTTTTTTAGCAAAAAAGAATGGCAAATATTAGCGAAAATAGGAAAATGCCACTTAGATCGTTTTTGGCACTTGATATCGCTTTTGTATTTGATCCTGTACGCTGGTGATTTTCTGCCCAAGTGGAAACAGATATGTCTCCGTATCTCAAATGTACGCAATAATACGAGAGAATAAAATTTGCTTAGTGTTTTGAAAAGCATTGTATCAGTGCTAATAGTTGGTTTGGTATGTATTTTAATGCCAGTCTTGTTTCTTTTACATGCAGCCAAAACCCAGAACAGGATGCGGCGGATGAAGCCAAAGTCTCTGTGTGCCGCTCCAGGTATCTCAGACCAACTTTTATATAGAAATGTGCTCCGATAGGCAACTGTTGGGAACTGTCAGGGAACACACTGCTGCGGCGGTTTCTGTTTTCCAATTGTTGGTATCACTGTGGGCCATATGTCAAGGCTGCGTTAGAATGGTGCTTGCGGTTTCCTTCTGATACCAATGCATCCGCCAGCCTGGCAAATGACCTCAGTTTATACCAACAGGAAAGCAGATATATTGGAAAAGTGGAGTCCCATAGACAGCTTCTCAACGTCTATCGGAATACCGTTTTATATAAACAGCTGGTCTGAAGGTACCTGGAACGGCGCACCGGATAAATCCATAATCATTTTACGTGGATCAGTGTTCCAGTAACTTACACTACCCGTTTATTTGGAACAGTGATCCGTATACTTTTATTTGGAACGCCGATCCAGATAATTTAGCTGCAAAAATATGTGGTGCACTGTTCCACTTACATTTTCAGGGTATGTGGAACACGGTTGCAAATATATAAGTGGAACTTTTTTGCAAAAAAGTTCCAGTTACTAAGTGGATCTTATGTGGATCCAGATTAAGAGTGTGCGCACGTCCGGAGCGCGCGTTGAGGAGGAGGAGGAGGAGGAGGAGGAGGAGGAGTGAAACTTTATTTTTGATCAGAATAAAAGAGAGTTAGGGCCTGTGGCCCTCCGCACAGGTGCAGTCCCTATTCCGGGACCCCATTGGTCAAGGCCGCCACCCTCGCCCGTCGAACTAGAGCCCTTTGAGACTCCAGCCCCGAGCAATTGAGCAGGGCTGCCTCCCATGCCTCTCTGGTAGGGGAAGGGTTGGGGGATAACGCAGGGTTGTGCTGGCATGCCCACACCATGTGGAAGGTGTCGGACACCTTCCCACAGTGCAGACACCGCCCATCTGTTTTAGGGTTAGGGTCGAAATGCTTTGCGACTGCAGGGCACATAAATGTGTTCGTCTGCAGGCGCCGCAGTATTCGCTCATCGGCCTTGCTCAGACCCTTTGCAGGGGCTGGGTAAAGCCGGCGGTTATCGCAGTAATGTTTTACGATTTCTCTAAACCGCAGAAGTGGTTTGCTAATCTCCGAGCCGGGAGAGCATGGGTGAGGCGCCCGGTGGGTAAGGTAAGCGCTCGGGCAGCCGCGTGCGCGGCCTCGTTACCTCTCAGACCCTGATGCCCCGGAGACCACACAATTTCTTTAAGAGCGTGGTCTACGATCCGCACCACTCGTTTTAAAATTCTGTAGGCCAAGGGTGGTACCGTGCCCGCTAAATAGCTTTCACAGGCTCGGCGAGAGTCCGTGATTATTGTCCTTGACTTCGGGTCCGAGGCGGCGAGCGCTATGGCAATCGCCTCGGCTTGCGTGGAGTTAGGAGCCCGGTAGGAGAGCCCATCGACTTGCTGGTCCCTGTGAATTACAGCGGCAGTGAAGAACCCTAGAGGCGATGGTCCTGCCACATCAACGTAGAACACACCTCGCCCATTTCCGTATTTCCTTTCCAGGGTCTTAGCGCGTGCTTCCCTCCTGGAGCTACTACCGCCAGTACGTTGATTTGCGCGTGCCTGTACCAAAATACACGTAGAAAAACGTAGCTGCAGGAGCCCTTAAAGAGGGATACACCTACCGTACGTTCAAACTGCAGTCGGGATCGGGCGTTCATGGCCCACTGCTCCGGGGAAAGTGGACGAGGAATGAACTGTCTGAATCTGAGCTCCAAGCAACACAGACAGCTAAGCTCTGTGAGCACATGGCTTCTGGACAGCTCAGTGATGCACAAAATGAAAATACGAGAGAAGCTAACGTAACTGACTGGCCTAGTTGGTATTCCATTATGTACAGTTCAGCACAAAAATAGACACGGACTAGAAAATGACACAACACAAGAGCGCTTGAGCACTCTTGTGTTGTGTTTTTTCTATAGATATAGTACCTGTCTATTTTTGCGCTGAACTGTGCATGAGGGAAGCTAGCTGGGACTAGATCTACCTTTCTATAGATATAGTAGCTGTCCATTCAAGCTCTTCGAGAGCTCTCCATTCAAACTTTTATGTAATGACCACTTGGAAATGCTCTGATGCAGTTACAGAGGCGTGCGCCTCGTAGGGTATATGAATTGTTAAGAACTGACCAATGACTCACGCTGTCGAAGGCCTTATGTAGGCCCAGTCCTACGATTGTTGTAGTCTGGATGCGGCTTGAATTTTGACACCCTTCCACGGACATGCGGAGCCTGGGGTCCTTAGAGCGAGCTTAAGCCTGACATCGTAACCAGGCAAGACGGTTCAGACTTGAATTTGCCGCCGCATTGTGCGAGAGAATTAGGGTGAAGATTCGTAATACAGTTAGGGAGCTTGGCAGGTTTTCGAATACGGGCGATGACGGCGTTCTTCCATTTTTGAGGAAGTACGCCGGATCCATCTCGTAGGGAAGAAAACAAGATCATGCGACGAGCGAAGCCGCAGAAGCTGAAACCAGTGGAACCGAATGAAGAGCTGAAACTTTCACTTCACGCCTTTTGTTTATATCGGGGCAACGGAAACACTCGTAACAAAATGTGATAGGCAATTGCGACTAGGGTGGGGAACGTTTTTAGGCGGTGCGCTGCTAACTAGTAAGACGAGAAACAAGTCATGCGGAGCCAGCAAGCAGCAACAAGCTGCAGCGAATAATTAAAGCTGCTGTGGTTTCACAATGGCGCGTAGAGCCACAATTTATCACATGAAAGGAGAGCACCACGCATATGTGTATATTTCCGCAAAGAGAGACATTTACATACACGTATCCCTTACGTTCGCACCATTTGCAATCATCTTCTGAATGTATTTAACCAATACAGTAACCCGCCGCGGTGGCTCAGTGGCTAAGGTGTTGCGCTGCTGAGCATGAGGTCACGGGTTCGATTCCCAGCCGCGGTGACCACTTTTCTGATGGAGGCGAAAAGCAAAAACACCCGTGTGTACGAGATTTCGGCGCACGGGAAAGATCCCCAGGCGGGCGAAATTAATCCGGAGCCCTCCACTAAGGCACGCCTCATCGCCTGCGTTGCGTCGGCGCGTTAAACCCAACAATCAATTAAATAAATCCACAAATACAGTAGAACCTCGTTAATTCGAAGTCGCATAATTCGAACACGGATAATTCGAACTGGTCTATTGGTCCCGGCAAAGTGACGTGTATTTGAATGGGGGAAAACTCTGGCTAATGTGAACTTGAAACACGTGCCACGGTTAATTCGAGCAATATTACCCGTCTGTACAGAATACGTTCAGCGAAATTCGAAGCCGAAGGCCAAAGTTCAACACGCCGCTAGCCTCCGCAGCTTCCCAAACCCGTAACCGCGTGCTTGCCCTGCGTACACTGAAGCAGCTGGCATAAACCACGCGACCTTTGCACTATGGATCGCAGTCTGGAAGTGCGCGCCAGCTTCTTCGGGTCCGCATCTCGAACTAACAGTGGCGTATGCCGTACTTTCGCATCACGTAATTATTGAAAGTGCACTCCGAAGGACGTGCAATACCATATACATAATCGCGCATGCGTTTCTTATACTGGTAGCGTGCGCTGTACCGACAATTAAAGGGACCCTCGCTAGTTCGAACTCCGGGTAATTCGAACAGATTTTCTATCTCCTCGGAGTTCGAATTAACCAGGTTCGATTGTAGATGGTTTTGTATGCGAAACATGTCTTGCAGTCCCTGGAATGTTTTTTTGGCGTCGCCTTTCGAAGCCGTCGGCAGCTCCCGTGGCAAAAAAAAAAAAATTCAGGGACGCTTGCACTCAAGCGCAAGACTTGAATGGCGAAGCTGTTGTAAGTGAGCATTGCCGGACACATAGTTCAGTTTCAGTGTTATTGTTTGTTTGCATATTTGTGGTGCTAGTAATCATCGTCAAATGCATCGAAGAGGTCGTCATCATCTATGCGACGAGTGGTGGACGCAAAGTCATTCTCAGCATTGTAGACTCTCACCAGCTCAGCTGGCGAAGCTTGCACTAAGTCGCGAAAGGCTTGAACCATAGAAAAACTGCAGGATTTTCTTACACGTGGGCACTGAAGGACGTATCACCACGCATTTGTACAAGTTTGAAATTGTTCATTTACATGTACCGTCGTTGCTTCGCACTGTGCTAATAGTAGTCATCGTCACATGCATCGACATCGTCGTGTTCCTCATGCCAATCATTACATGCGCGGTAGCGCTTTACTATAGGGCTGGAGGGTTTTTTCTTTCTTTTTTGCTGAAGCAATTGCCCGAGCCAGGGACACAGCGGTCACCGCGAGGCACGCGCTCACCAGCGCGCGGCATTTTCTTGGTATTTTTTCTCTGCAGCGGCGAACTTACGGCTTGTGCAACATCTCCGCGGTTAAACAAATAGAGTTTATTCGTGTACGATCTTTACAGCGTGATGTTTAACCACGTGCACGGTATTTCGTGCTCTTTCAGTAATTAAAGATACCCGGGGCTCTTTAACATGAGTTTAAATATTGTTACTGTTTAAATATTGTTATTGATACGTGAAAATGAAAGTGTATTTAACACACTGTGTTGTCCATAGCACGAACACTGTGTTGTCCATAGCACGAACGTCTTCTTCTACCTCCAATGACCCCTCGAAGGCCCAACGTGCCTAGCGTCTTCTTCTTTTCAAATGAGCCTGAGCACATGCCCGCTATGTTTGGGAATATGCACTACCTACCCATTCTTTGGCTGCGGACACACTGTAACAATATCGACACATGGAGGACTTCGTCCTTCGTCTCCATCAGAAATGCGGCCGCCGGGAGTGGCGATCAAACCCCCGCCGCTGTGCATGGTCGCCAGCTAATGGCCTATCCGGCTGGTCCCTTACTTTCTAGTGGTGAAACCTTTTAAAAAGAATTGTGAAATGCAACAAGTCGGCACATGCCCCAGCGCACTGCAGCAATGTTGCATCGTGATTGTCCCTCGACAGATGAAGCGAGGGAAAGATGAAGTCGATGTTTCCTGTTGTCTGCAGGCTGTCGAGCAGGTGAAATTTATTTTGCTCATCATTGCACTCTGCTTGAGGGACCAGCGGGAGCATACCGTTGAAATATTGGTGCGCGCCCCTCTTCCCATGTTACGAAGACATAACCACGGATGTCCAAGTTCACGAATTGTCTTCGAATGCTTACTGGCTCTAAGCTGTACCGTTTCTTTTATTATTAATGAAGGGAAGGTTTGGCCTTACACTTTTAGTTTTGTTTTCGCATTTTCAAGCCTATTATGTACACAGTTTAGGTACCGTTTTCATTATTCTTGTTCTTTTTTTGTTTTTCTTGCGTTTTGTATTCTTGAATTTTTTTATTTTGTTTTCATTGATTTTTTGGGGGGATGGTTAGCCTCCGTCAGGTGTTCAAAAAACTTTTGCTTTCCAAATTTCTGCAATCTGTTTCTATTGTTTAATGTCTAATGACCACGAAGAGAGTGTTTATAGCGTTGTGATTGATATGCAAAAGAAAATGGCGTGGGAGTTAACAACGTTCACAAGGCGTTCAATGGAAAGGCCCCAAATAATCACAAATAACCAATAACGGATGGTAGATCCGTTTTTTCATGAACCGGCAGCCGTCATTTCTTTTTGTGGTTCAGTTCTGGTTGGGGCTCAGCGTGCACACACAAAAAATATAGCAATTCAGGTTCGGGTGGAGTTCCTGAAAAATATGTTTCTCGGTTTTCGGTTTGGTTGGGGTATATAAATATACTCGGTGTTTGTGTGGCCCGCGTGTGAACGATATTAAGATACCTACAAATCATAACTGCGGTCGAACCCAGGGTACCAGAAGTCGCTTATAATATTGAAAACTCCAATGACCCAATGACTTTTGCTGAACGCTAATTTGGGCAGCCCGTGACCCTACGCGAAATAACCAGCAGCGTGCGACTAGTGATGTCACTGCAACTAATAAGGTTACTTCCGTCGGGACAAGGTGCGCGGAAGCGGAAAACAAGTTCAACTCATCCAGGCGGAGCACAAACAGACAAACCAGCATGATGCCCGGCAGGGTATTCACACCCTCACTCTTTACAACCTTCCACTACTCAGGCCGAGGACGCCGCTCCATAGGCAGGCAGCCACTGGCTGCGGGCCTCCCCGGAGGAGCCAATAGTTGGGTTCGCCAAGTCGCTTCGAGAGCCAATACAATCCGGACGGGCGTGCACTAAGACGAAGGACGTTAAAACAAGCGTGATTATGGTTGTCTCATCGTCATTACCATTCGGTAGGGTGCAGATAACGAATGAACGAAGGGGGGAGTTTATTGTCAAGAAAAAAAAAAGAAAGGAAAGTACACCATCAGGCGTAATCTGTCACACCTAGGGGTGGACATCGGAACACCTGCTGATGTGGTGACTTTGAAGGGGGGAGGGGATTTCATTTCATTTCTCTTTTATTGTACCTTCAAGGCAGCCCGCAGGCGTTACAGAAGGGAGTGGAGTTAATACATAATGCAAACACAGGAAAGGATATCAAAAACAGGAAAAATCGAGAAAGAAAAAAACAAAACAAAAACGCGGATTAACGAAAGTGTTTTTTATAGCATTTTTAAATGCAGACAAATCGGTTATGCTAGGAATTGAGCCGCGGAGGTGGTTCCATGCAGTGTTGGTTTGTGGAATAAATGAGTAGAAAAATAAATTAGAGTGGCACTGCGGAACGAATAATTTATGGAGGTGATCAGTACGACACGATATGTATGAAGGTGCAGAGAAAAGTTCACTTCTTCCTAATTGTAATAGTAAATTTTGTGCAGTAGTACTAATCGTGCTAGTTTCCTACGGTGTGAGAGGAGAGGAAGGTTTAAGGTAGTCTTCATAGATGTTACACTTGGTGTCCGATAGTAGTTAGCAAGAATAAAACGTACACTACGATTTTGAGCAGATTATATTGCATTTGTTAGATATTCTACTCATGGGTCCCAGACAGAAGAGGCATATACAAGCTTAGGGCATGTTAGTGTTTTGTAGAGAAGTAGCTTTACGTTAACTGGGGCCATTGAGAAATTGCGACGGAGGTAACCAAGCATGCAGTTGGCATTGTTAGGGATATAGTTAATGTGAGTTTGCCAGGAAAGAGAGAGAGAGAGAATGCTTTTTAATGTGAACTGGTAAGGTAGTTTGCCAGGAAAGGTTAGATGTTATGTAGACACCTAAGTATGCCAGAAAGGTGGATAGGAGAGGCAAAGGAGAGATAGACTACAAGATATTATGTGAATTTAAAGGAATTCGGTTTTCTTTTTCGAAAGTCCGGCGAGAACTAAAAACATAAAATAAAAATTTATTCGGAAGTTTCGGCCGCGGACGGCCGGCCAGCCAGACCCCGGCCGAAACGTCTGAATAAATTTTGTTATGTTCGCGAAGTGACTTTGTTTTAATATTAATGCCAGCTGCTGCGAACTTCATACTTTCTATTTTAAATGCATATGTGCATGTAACATATTTGTCGTGAGCAGATGTAAAGCTGGAATACGTCTTGAAGCAGGACGAACCACCGCGGCAACAGCTATACATGGGGTAAACAACACGCAGCTGAAAACTTTCCTGCACAACATGTTTCAATGCGAAAACATTAAAAGACCCATCAAACAGAAAATCCGACTTCAGGCAACCGTATCATCGAAATGTCACACAAACTGAGCGCGGCCCAAACAGAATAAAAGTCAGGTACTCGAACTGAAATGAAAATTAGGAAAATTTGTGACTGGGTGGGAACCCGGACCAGGGCCTCCGGAGTGCGAGCCGAGCAGGCATCCACTATCTTACTTTGACTCCATGGCTATATTTGACCAATGGTAGACATAGTGAACAATGTATTGTAACTTTCGACTTAGAAAACGTCGAAAACCGGTACGCGTAGCTCAACGTATATGAAGAGTTTGACGTTGCTTGGAATGTCGTTGGCTTCGACTTTTAGGTAACCACGCCTTAAGGATGAACATAGGCATGGCATAATCCTTCAGGTGATTGGTCAGTGGCGACGAGACGACAGAGCCGTCATCGTACCCAATATGATTATTATTTGCCGCGAAAAGAGGCCTAGCACGAGCCATTTAGTAGCGGTGTACGTCAGTGGTTTTATAATAAATTCTCTTCTCACAAACTGTGCCCTTTTTCACCTTTCTAGGAAAAAAGTTACGAAGTGACCCCACACTCAGGACCACCACATACGGACTGAAAGGATACGGTCTCAACTCCCTCTAACTTACTTCCACACACTCGCTGGACACTGGCCTAACGCTTGCCCCCGCCACCGCGCTGTCTTCAGAAGCTCGTGTCCGGTACAAGAGTTACGATGTGGACGAGGCGTTAACTTTCTCACGTATATAAAGTTCCGAGAGAGCGCCCTCCCCCAAAACATCGCCCACCTTTCTATAGGAGTGAAATATCCCATTTACTAAAAAAAAAACTAAAACGCCCACCCCATAAAACTGATGGCTTTAGCGCCGATGAGTGAACAAAATAAACGCGATCGTGTTGATGCGGTCACTCATTTGTCCTTACCGAACTTGGCCTGAAAGTTCGCCAATCTCGGATTTTTTCTTGATGTCTTCGCAGTTTTTGTTTGTGGTGCGGCCACTTTTTTGTAGTTTTTCGCACACGACCCGGAAGTTCGGCCATCCCGTATTTAATACTTGATATATCACTGTATTTTGGGTGGACGTTCTTTCGGAACTTTACGGTACCCACTCAAGGGGATTTGCCAATGACTATGACCGCTGTCGTCAGAAGACCAGGGCCGATTCAACAATTCCTCTTCGGCTGCGACGCAACATAACCAATGAAAAATTAGCGCTTTTGCATTCACAGCTTAAGTAGGCGCCCTCGGAGTCTTTTTTTTTCTGGAGCGTTTGTACTGCAAGGACTAACGTAACAACCACCAAAGAATGGAAATGGACGGCTAGCAGAAGAGCGCCCCAATTTAACAGCTAAGCTCGCTGTATATTTTTTTGGTGGTGTAATATACGTGGTCTTGGATAAACTGAGAAGGTATTTTGCAAACTCTATAGCTCTATAACTTCGAATAAACTCTTTTTATCAGTATGTTATCTTCCTTCCCGCTCCTCCCCCAGTCCTTCAACACTTGAGAGTACAAAGAAGGCTCCCGATATCCGATCTTTCCAGTGGCACTGCGTAACGATAATCGCTGTTGAACACACCAATATCAACCGATTCATAGATAGTTTTTGTTTTTCGTAGGACCCAAACTTCATCAGCCGTATTTTGCGGCATGGAAATCGTCCGCCGTCACGTATGTTTTTTCCCCCATTTTGATGGGACCTCCGACAGATTATGTCTTAGCGTTAAGTCCAACTATTCGCTGGAAGAAGTAACAGCCCAGTTAGGTCATACTTACTCAATACTCGGGTACAAGTTAAGAACGGCAACGGAAGTTGCCGCTGTGCCTCATCACCGCGGCCGGATGTTACCCCGCGCGGCGCAACGTTAGTGGTTATATTTTGAACATGGCAAGAGCCGTTTCCGTAATTGTTTGCACGCAATATGGTTATGAACTACTGCAGCGACCACAAAAAAACCTACGTGAGAAAAGGCAGGCGATATCACGCATTAGTAGCAATCTCCTTTCAAAACACGCGTGCCCGTTGACATACCGTACATGAGCTATTACCGTTCTTAACGTGCTACCGAGTATAGAAGTTACTTGGGTTAGCCCATGCAGTGCTGTATGGGCACCGATTCCCCTTTTTATAGTGTGTTGCATAGGAACGGGTGCGATTAGATTATACAACCTGTGGTGCAGTCAAAGAGGCCACTTTGAATGCAGATTTAAGGACAAAGGAACTGCTGTGACTATCCCTTCACATGCCAGCAGGTGACCGCCGCTGCAAGCTCTTGGGTACGACGCGAGATTTAAAGATTTTGTTAAGATGTTTAGTTTTTATGCATCTATTAGGCATGCGACCTGCCTGGGGGGAACTCGATGTGAAGCACGAAGCATGATTAGGAAATTGGCGGCCAGTGGATAAAACGAAAGCCGGTCTCAGTCCGCAGTATCCCAGAAGTTCTTTAGTAGCGATCAACTTTTGAATTCTAATATTTTTCCCCCGTATGCTACTCTGCAGCATCAACCTGGAGCAAAGGGCTGTGCTTCCAGGCACAGAGGTAACTAAATTTTATCATTATTGAAGATACTTCTACCATATTCCAGAGTATGTGTGTAGGGTGATCTGGGCTGGGAGAAACTGACACAAAACTTTCGTGCTTCGAAGTCCAAGGTAAAAGCCTCCAAAGAGGTTCATTTATTTACAGTCCTACGCGTTTATGAAACACATTATTAAGAAGCTCATCGTGCCCTCACCAGATGAAACGACGCACATATTATAAGTGGGATTGGGGGCTCGCTGAATTAACACAGAGAGGACAACAAGAAGTCAAGAATCCCGAGGAAGCCGTAGAGGATGTCATTTGTCTCTTGCATGTTGAATACGAATTCAGAAATAATAGGAAAGAAAAGAAACGCAGAAAGGGATCCCCCGGGTTGGATGCCAGCCCAAAACCTTTGGATAACGCTCCCGGTGCCCCAACAATTGAGCTAGAAAGGCGGCTGCATTCCCCTCTACCTTCTGGTGTATTTTAGTGTGTAGTGGTGGATTTTACAGCCAAGCTGTCTTGCGCTAGTTTCTGAATAAAACTGCTTGATTCACACGTGAATCAAGCAAGAAACACACGTGTTCTCCCCAAAGATAGTGCAAAGTGCTCAATGCAATACCATACTAAAATTGGCCGCTAAAAAAAGTTACGAAGTCGGCATCTAAGACAACTCTACCGTTAGGGTGAGTTTCCTTTAGTTGTCGTAGTTACTTAGCGGTGAAGTTGTAAACGCTATAAAATTCTCGTCCACTGTCAATACATAGCCGCTAACGGAGGAAGTATGGTTACAAACAACGGCTGTAACTCTTGTTCTATAGAAGCTGTCCCTAAACAAATTATGTGAGAATTTATATAGAATTAATTATAAGCAATCTTTTGTGTATGCGTCTCCATTCGGTCAGTATAGTAAGTAACCGAACATAATTCGATATATGTAGTTAACTACCAATACAGATTCGTTGTTCTCCCATCTTCACCGTTTCAAGGCTCTGGTTTTTTTTTTTTTTTTTTGGCAGTGAAGTCTTTCCAAAAAACAAATGTTTAGACAAGAATGCTAATAAGTAGTACGAGCACCAGTGTGTGTAGCTTCCCCAGGTTTCATCGATAGAAACTACACCCTCGGCGCCACATTCCTCAGCATGCTCTTAGTCTCTTTCAAGAAATGCACATATTGAAAAAAGGCAACCCCAGGTATGAATTGCTGCCTGGTCTGGCGAATTGTAACACCACCGTCTACCAGAGCACGGTGCACCGGATAGGTGCAACGGTGGATATCCTGGGACCCAAACAGAATTTCCTCACCGGAACAACATTGGCACCTCTGGGGGCATTTGGCTGAATCCTCTTATTTCCGGAGAGGCCTTCGTCCTGTAGTGGACATAATTAACAGGCTGCTGCTGGTGCTGCTTATGATGATTATGATGATGAAGTGTACCATGCTTTTCGTACAACAAAACGCCAAGGTACACTTTCTTACGCATACTTGCTTAGACACAAGGATATTCGCGAGCCCGGAACGTGGTTTTGGAAAATTAAAAGGTTGCCCAATACATTCACAGCTTAAAAGAAACAGCAGCACATGCGCAGAAGATATAAAAAAAAACAATAGTAGGACTTATTCCACTCTGTAAAGGCGGCTGCCCAGGGGAGCTGTATAAAACAAACATCGCATACATGTTTAGTAAATGTATGTTTATTTATTTTTTTTTGCTACTTGGTACTGGTTGGGATCATAGCATTCTGATTACGTCACGACACTTGGAAAGACTGGAGCGTACAAATCTAGGGGTGTGCACTTCCCTCCTGTAGAAGCCCATGTACCGACAGCAAAACCAGAATTCCATAATATTTACAACTTCACTGGGAACTAATTATGACAAAAATGAAACTCGGCGTATTTATAGGTTCGCCTTGGCGCTCCATTGTTACACAGTGTTTTTTCTGGATAGTTACGATAAAGCAAGAGTTACAGACGTTTTCTGTAACCGTACGCCTTCGACACATTCCCATGTATTGACAGCAGACGGAAACTACTTAGCGCTTACAACGTCACTGTAAACTAACTATGTAAACGAAGATCGCGGCAATGATAGAGTTGTACAAGTGGGGATATCTCACAAAATTGTTTTTTTTTAAACTATTGATAAAACAAGAGCCGTGCTCTTCCGAACATTCACAATAAAGTTGTTTTCGCCGCAAGGGGGTGCTGTCGCCGCAGAATTGTCGACGGACACAAAACATCCATGGATCTTCAGGCATAAACAGCTTCGCTGTAAAAATAAATATAAAAAATATACGGCACTCTCTAAAAGGGACAGTTGATGGACAGACGTACCCACAGCTGCGTCGGCTCACAGAAGTGTCGCTGACGCGGTTGCAAACCATATATCTCAACTGGGAAATGCTGCCAAAAGTTCACGGTGTCACGGCTTTTTCACAGCATCGTCCTTTCTACCGCGGATGGGTACGGAAATTCGACGGGGGTGTTGCCTTTTAGAGACATCTCACGCCTGGGGTTATTTGAGCACCTGCCATTCTTCCGATATACATTTTGTCACGAGTGATTGGAGAAACTCGTAAACCACGCCTTCAGTAAAATCTACGAACGGCTTGACGTGTTTTTTGCCAGAGCGTGATTTCATTTCACAAACCCCCTGGTTAGTCTTTGAAGAGTTTCTCTTCACTGGAGTTTTATCCCGATGCCACTCCTGTGTCCTGTTACTAATTGTTTATTCGTTCAGCGGCGTGGCATCGTAATGGATCGCGTGTCACCTCCTTTTGCGTGACATCTTTTACGCAGACGTAAAATCGCAACATAGACTTTAGTTGTGACTGTGAGGTCGTCTTCCGTGTCTTGAGATACGTCGATCACTTTTTAGCTGTTTTAACCATCAAAGAAACGAAACATTGACGATTGCGATGATGCTTTTTCACAAGTTACAACTACTTTTAAAAGTGTGGATAAGGTGTGAGTTTTGCCCATGAATTCTTTGTCAATGCAAGTTTCAAGGAGAATTAAAGGGACTCTGCAACACTTCCGATAAACATTTTCACTCTTTCCGTCTTGTCTTGAAGCAGTGTAAAAGTTATAGTCATCGCCAGCACGGACGAATCCTGCGTGGTTTGCTCGTCGCAGCCTATCCGCTTTCCGTTTGTGCTTTGCTCGTCTGGCGATTTTTTAAAAGTGGTCATCGGATGTGTTCATTGCTGCAACTGAAAGGATGTCGGCTAATAGCAGCTACATCGCTCTAATGACGTCATTCGAGCGCTCGAAGAAAGTGAAGACCGGTAAAGAGGGTAAAATTTCTTGAGCAAGTTTCAAAGTTATCTGATGGGCAGCCATTTTTAGCTGAGGTAGTTTGCAAGCCCTTATTCTAAGTACTGAATGTGTTGGTTAAGAACGTACTGAAAGCACTCAGTACATAGAAAAAAGTTGAAATAAGTGTATAGGATCGCTTTAACCTCGTTTTCTAACACCGCCATATATCTGCTTTATCTACTGTGGACTTTTTACACCCGCGCTTTCCAATACAGCTACCGTGTCACTATATCTTGAAGATGCGCCCCAAAACTCGCGTATTCATTATGGAAAATTTTATTGCAGGAAACGGAACATACAAGATACGCACTCTTGCTCTTTTCTCTGCTCGTTGGTGTCCCATCTTGTATTCGTCCTTTCGCGTGGTGAAAATTTTCAGATTGAACTCTTTCCAACTCGCCCAGCTCTCTGTAATTCACGTGTTCACGTTGCTCGGGCGCGCTTTGATGATCAGATATTTCGCGTGCAATCAGCTGGTCTCACGAATTCGATCTTGCATGGTTACCGCCGTCCAAACTCTTCCGTATAGAAAGTAAATGGTCGACCACGCAGAGACAGACGTGCCACGTGAGAAAGACGCAAGAAGTCCGGAGGTGTCATCCTCAAATAATAGGTGGGAAGCCTGCCTGATATAACCTACGGTATTTGCTGCCGCTGCCTCGGCTTCGCACACACGTTGTTGGCAAACAAATTTACGAAGCAAGGCTGGGGCAAGCAACACGACAAGTTGTTCGTATGCTTTGCTCTGGAGGCGTGGTTTGCGAGTTGCCCACGACTTCTAAAGAAAATGCATACCGAGCACACAGGCCGATGCATAAACGAGCGGGCACGTGAACATGATCTGTCTCCAAACCGCAACAACGGTGCACGCGTACGGGCACATTGCACCAGTGCCCTTGCATGCCAACATTTTACGGGATGAAGATACTGGCAAAAAGGCTTGGGAGCATATCACAAAATGAGTCTTCTATCTATTTAATGAGTAGGTCGTGGTAATTCTGTGCCGTTTCGATGAAAATGAGCGGTTTATTGCCGAAAGTAACCACAAACTAAGGAAAGTTTTCACCAAACTTATAGGTTACACATTTTTGTAATACCAAAGTATTGAGGGACTCTGGTAATACATTCCCGCTCGCTATTAAAACATCCCGCACCGTCTATACATTTCAAAATAATTTGCGGGCGTTCTTATTACAACCTGAATAATTTAACTCGCTTGTATTGTTTTTTTTTTCTTTCTCCGTGTATAGTTAAGTGTTTTGTTTCTTGCTTACGATGTTCTCGTATGTATACCGTAATTTGTGTTGGTTACATTACTTTGCTTTTCGTTTTCAATACTGGATTTTTTGTCTACTGGCACTTTTCTTGTTGTTTTGATTGATTGTTGGGTTTTACGTGCCGACGCAACGTAGGCGATGAGACGCGCCGCAGTGGAAGGTTCCGGATTAATTGTGACCTCCTGGGTATTTTTAACGAGCCCCGAAATCTCGTGCACACGGGCGTTTTTGCTTTTCTCCTCCATTGGAAAAGCGGCCGCCGCGGCCGGGAATCGAACCCGCGTCCTCCTTTACTTGTTCTGTGTGCTTGTATACATGCGGTATGTGATATGTATATCAGGAATATATTTCTGATTATAACCTGTGTTTCCGTTTGGTTAAGAAGAACAGGAGGTACCCCTTCAGTCTCTGACTCTGGGACCTCCTTCTGTAACCCTGTACAGCAAAAACATTCTTGTTAACACAAAATGAAAATAAATTCATATTCAGAATCTAAATTCCAATTCAAATTTGAAACGTTTAGTAAGGCGCCAAGTCACTGCCTCATTATTTATCGCCGGTACTACGCAAGGTGCGAAGCGAAGCGGGTTTCCAGACTTCTCAAAGCTTCTATGAAAAAAATGTCAGAGCATGAAGGGTGTCGTGAACATGCGAAGTATACATGAAGTGCAATATTTGAGAAATTATTGAGATTCTGTTATCTCTTCCTTCATATTTAAAAAAACCGAAAACTTAAAAGGAGTGTACTTCCTTTAATTTCACGGTTACAATGGTGATTATATATTTCAGATGGCATTTTTTTTGCTACAGCCACTGCGCGAGCCGGGGAATCTGCGGTCGCCACGAGGCACGCGCTCGCTAGCGTTCGCCATTTTCTTGGTATTTTTTTCCTGCAACGGGAACTTACGGCTTGTAAAACAGCTCTGCTGTTAATATTTTATTTTTTTTGCTTGGTATTTTCCTTTTTTTGTGTGTGGTGCTGATGGGTGGCATATCGTGCTCATGTTAAAATTTGAACATTTCGTATAGTATTCGTGTCCTTTTTCATTTTTATTATGTATTGAATTTTGCATTATCGTTCTTTTCAACGTTGGTGTATTTATTTGCGTTTTCAGTTTAACCTTCCTGTTTTGTTTTGTTTTATTTTCTTTCCCTCACTTGTGGCGCTTATGCAATATGTGTTCTAATGTAAGTCCCCTATGTAATACCCCCTATTGTGAATAAATTGTGAAGAAGGGGCATTGTGAATAAATAAATAAATAAATAAATAAATAAATAAATAAATAAATAAATAAATAAATAAATAAATAAAAAACAAGTAAATAAATAAATAAATAAATAAATAAATAAATAAATAAATAAATAAATAAATACGCTTTCCTTCGGTGTTTTTGAGCCTTAACTGCTACCTTCTGAAGAAGTACATGCCTCGCGACGACCACCCAGTGTCCCCTGCGCACGTTTGTCAAGTGAAACATACCCACTTGGGCGGTTGGCCAAGATGGGAAAATGGAATGGATGACTTTATCAGGAGGAGGCCAATAGGCCCTGTTGTAGGACATGGGAAAAAAGAATAAGGGGAGATGGTTCATATAAAGTCTTTTCGTTGCGCTGTGAGGGTTTACGTAGCACGGTATGCACAGTTGAACTTGTGAAAAAAAAAAAAAAACCCTCCCAGCGTTCGCCCTTATCGTGGCAACACTTGCTCGAAACGTGAAAGGCAGGTCAAAGCGTTCGTACATCCCTCCAAGGTGATGTCCAATGATTACCACTTCAAAAAAAAATTGATGGAAGGTCATTCTTATAACAACAATGATGAAGTAAAGTTCGTTGCGGCAGCAGCGAAGAAGTCAATGGGCCTCAATCATGGACTTGAACTGTCGCAATGGTCGTGAAGCTTGCGGACAGCTTGGCTACCTGCAATCCTTACACGTTAGTGTGAGATTCCTTCATTTTATTTTTTTTTTTTTGTTAAAGTTACTGCGCGAGCCGGGCACTCTGCGGTCGTCGTGAGGCACGCTGTCACGAGCACTCGGCATTTTCTTGGTGTTTTTTTAAATGCAGAGCATTTCAGTAACTCACGATGTCACCCGCGTTGGCGTCCGTAGTCCGCACCGCACCCCTCCCTACTATATATAAAAAAGAAATACTATCCGGCGCCAGGTTTCGATCCCTCGACCCTGCGGGCGGAACGCAATGTACAAGGTACTCTACCCACTGCGCCACAAAGCCGACACAGAATGGGACCGCTACGAACGCGCCTTATATCGTTGACTCATTCAAATTACTGCTGACGAGCGCTCTCTCGTCAGCAGTTTCCACAAGTGCAACAACATTAACGTAACGCAAACTACTTAACGTCGTGCGCCCCCGGAAATGCTCTGCATTTGATCGCGCCCCTCGCGAGGGAGATGTTTCGATGCGTCTTCCTTCTGGCCAGTACACTCGTCGCCATCTTTTTCTTATACCGCTCAGGACAAGAAGAATAATAGCATACCTAAAAAGACCTGCTACAGGCATTCAGAAGACCCAGACAGGGTGTGCAGCCGTAGGTGAAACGCAGGGAGGGAATGAAAGCTGTAATGAATGCTGAAGAAGTTATAACCGCTAATGGCAGGGTTTTCTACTTACGACGGCGGTGAAGCTAGTGAGGTGAGAAAGGGAAATTAAGATCAAAGGGGTGAACAGACCATAAATAAACAAAAAGGATAAATGGTAAAATAAAATTTTGGGGATATGAGCGATATTGAATTTACATACAGAAAAAGCATGTAGACGGCCTTAAGGCTAGATAACCTTATAGCCGCCTGGACGTGCCTTTGCGCTGCACAAGTCATCGTAGCGTTTCCTGTTTCAACTTGTTCTAGAGCTGCTGCACCTGATGGAATTACAGTAATCTCTCGCTATAAAAATATCGCTCGAAATGTCGCTTTATTCGACATTTCTTGTGGTCCCAACCCAAGCGCATGCATTTTAGGCCGCTTTACTGGAAGCACACGAACAGCTTGACACGCTTAGAGCGAAATCGCGAGCATGGGCGTCGCCGAGCGCCGGCTACCCAGCGGAAACGGAAAAAATGGTCCCGGAAAAAATGGTCCCGGAGAAAATGGTCCCGGAAAAAATAGTTCCGGAAAAAATGGTCCCAGTGACCATCTAGGAAAAAATGGTCCCATGGCCCAGCCAACGTGTTTCCCTTCAAGTTAGTCCGATCTGAACTTTGTTGCGGTTTGATTTTGTCCCTTTGCGTTTTAGCTAATGGTTTTGAGAAAGATGGAATGCTTTAATATTCCTATAAGGGGCCGAAATTAAAGCCTTTGGAGGCTAAAATCTAAGAAAGAAAATTGGGTAAACAGACAGACGGACGGACGGACGCTTTGATGGATGGATGGATGGATGGATGGATGGATGGATGGATGGATGGATGGATGGATGGATGGATGGATGGATGGATGGATGGTAGGGGTGAGCATGGATTAAACATTTTAATGCAAGTAATTGGATTAAAATCACACAAGCAACTGCGAGGCCTGGAACCGTCGGTTTGTAGCTCAGTCGAACACAGCCATCTCAGTGTCTGGAAGGTAATAGAAGCTCTACGCTGCGAGGTTTCGTCAGTATCGGTGAAAATTGCACAAATAGCCGTGGGAGCTCCATCAAAGAAGCACACAGCGTCGTGCCGGGTCTAGGACATTTCGGTGCGAGGCATATCGGTGCAGGACGTTTCGGTGCAGACATTTCGGTGTACGGATATTTCGGTGTACGCACATATCGGTGTATGGATACCGTTTTGCTGCACGGACACCTCCGTGCGCAGACATTTCGGCAACCGAATTATCGTGTGCTTGTTTGTTTAAACAGCCATTATATTTTTATTTTCGCTTAACGTGGGTTATATAGACAACAATCTAGAACAGCGTTTGCATTTTTAGATTGGTGCCGTCTTCAATTTTTTTCGGGTATTTTTAGAAACTGAACATCTCTATATTTTTCTTTTTTCCTCGTTCATTGCTTTAATATTCCTATAAGGGGCCGAAATTAAAGCCTTTGGAGGCTAAAATCTAAGAAAAAAAATTGGGTAAACAGACAGACGGACGGACGGACGCTTTGATGGATGGATGGATGGATGGATGGATGGATGGATGGATGGATGGTAGGGGTGAGCATGGATTAAACATTTTAATGCAAGTAATTGGATTAAAATCACACAAGCAACTGCGAGGCCTGGAACCGTCGGTTTGTAGCTCAGTCGAACACAGCCATCTCAGTGTCTGGAAGGTAATAGAAGCTCTACGCTGCGAGGTTTCGTCAGTATCGGTGAAAATTGCACAAACAGCCGTGGGAGCTCCATCAAAGAAGCACACAGCGTCGTCCCGGGTCTAGGACATTTCGGTGCGAGGCATATCGGTGCCGGACGTTTCGGTGCAGACATTTCGGTGTACGGATATTTCGGTGTACGCACATATCGGTGTATGGATACCGTTTCGCTGCACGGACACCTCCGTGCGCAGACATTTCGGCAACCGAATAATCGTGTGCTTGTTTGTTTAAACAGCCATTATATTTTTATTTTCGCTTAACGTGGGTTATATAGACAACAATCTAGAACAGCGTTTGCATTTTTAGATTGGTGCCGTCTTCAATTTTTTTCGGGTATTTTTAGAAACTGAACATCTCTATATTTTTCTTTTTTCCTCGTTCATTTTAGCAAGACAAACGTTCTTGGTTCGATTAACCGGCTTTACTCGAACAAGACTTTTTCGTGCCTTGGCTTCGGGACCGATTTTTCCGGGACCATTTTTTTCTACCTTGGATTTGGGACCATTTTTTCCGGGACCATTTCTTCCGGGACCATTTTTTCCAGGACCATTTTTTCCGGGACCATTTTTTCCTACACCCCTACCCAGCGGTGAGTCAGGCTGTAAAATGGCGGGTCTAGGGAAGGTGGTGCTTCCCCGCCGAATTTTTTCCTGCAACGGTGAACTAACGGCTTGTACAGCAGCTGCGCTGTTCAAAAACACGATGTCATCATTCTGCGTCAAAGCTCGAGATCACGCGAAAAGTATTCTGGTGCGGTGACATCAGAGGGCGAATTTGTAAGCTTGATGTTCTTTCTGATTTTGGAAATAAGTAATGAGGGGAGGGGGACATTCGGAAGGATGCCGTGCTCGTCGTGCATGGGTTGGGGGAGGCTGCATGGCAGATGAGGATGAACCCTCCCTCCCCCTTGGAGCGGTGGGCCCCAGAACCCCCGGCGTTCATGGCTGAGGCTGGCCACTTCTACTTGAAGGGCTCCCAGAACGACGCTTTTGCCGGTGTCTTTCTGTACAGGCACGCGCACACCACCGCTCCGCCGGCGGCCGCTCCAGGAGCGCACGAGCCCGAATTCGCGCGCTCATCAGCGAAATTCAAGGGTCATCATTTATAACTTTATACAGGAAGCAGTTGCAAGTGATATCTACGTTTGGGGCTTAAGATGTAGGAAGCGATAGCATTACTTCGACCGTCCCAGGAAGCGTTTTGAACGGAGTTACCGTATTTACAATATGTGCTTCACGAGAAATCAAGGTCAGCGAAGAGAGAAAAACTAGCAGCGCGGGTTTTTAATCGCCGTGGCCTAGAAGAGACAAAGGCCCTCTGCGCTTATGCCTCTTAAGGTGTGAGCGTGAAAGGCTGCGGTGGCGGGGTGTTGGTCAGTTTGAGCGAGGTGTATGTCTCAGGGTTAGAAAGTGTTGTTCTCATATCTTTAAGCCGACTGGATATTTGTTTTTGCGAAGACAGAAAGAGTCATAATGTATGTAGCAGTGGAATAAACGACGAGGGACTAGTATATTATTGTACTAGTATTTTATTTGAAAGGATCTAGTATTTTATTGGAAAGGAACACAAATTTATAGCCGACTCATACAATCTGATGGGGCGAAAACAAACAAAATTTGAAACCTCTGATAAAACCGTGTAAAGGCCTGATAACCGCTCACCGAGTTAGCTAAGTGGCATATAAAAAAACTTTTTTCCTCCTCGTACAGCGTCAGAGAAGCCTGGCTTACACATCCGTTTCGCCTCTTGTTGATAAGATAGGCTTCAACAACGCCTCGTGTCAGCTGTTCTTTATGTATGAACAAAATGTTGCATAACATGTATTATAACAGTGAGGCCGGCTTTCGAGCCTGTTTGAGTATGAGCTCTATGCGCACCTCTTACCATACCATTTTAAAGGTACTAGACTTTTTGGGATACTAAAAAAAATGGCGCAGCTTGCACTAGCGGTGCACGGCTGGAGAAACCGCGGAACTGGGGGTCGACCTAGCTTGTTTCCCGCATGGACCCTCTGTCAGTGTGAGGGACGCAATAGCCTTGTAAAATTCGGCTAAACTTGACCTCAGCCCGTATCCTATAGCCTAGCAAGGACACCGCGAAACCTAAAAAACTTAGCAAAGCCTAGCAAAACCTGACAAAACTTAGCAACACTGGAAGAAGCTCTGTCGACTCCCTGCTCCGCCGTTTTCCTTTTAGTAACTCAGCACCTATTTCATACCCTTTCAACACCCTACAGCAAATCAAGGGTGTTGCGGTCGGTCAACACCCTTTTCGGGGTGTAGGAATAAATGGTCCCGGAACAAATGGCCCCGAAAGTGTCCCGGAACAAATGGTCCCAACTCCAAAGTAGGAACAAATGGTCCCGGAACTCATGGTACCGGAACTTATGGTATCGGAACTTATGGTCCCAGAACAAATGGTCCCAGGCACCTCTTCCGGCAAAGTGATTCTATAAAACTCCACGAAGGTTCTCTATTTAAATGTGTTGTATTTTGGTGGAGTGCAGTTCATAATTTCTAACATTTCTTTATTCTTGTTTTCTCTGTTTTTTCAGATTTGGTTAAACTGGTTAGCTGAATTTTCAGTATTTGAACGATTAAACGTGGTATTTGTGCCAACCGCGCATTTTTGTGCAAGTGCAGGGCATTCATTACACGATTGGCCCGTTTTGGGAATTTTTTAATTCGTATTTCCGCCGTTCTTCCCCGGCCTTTTTTTATTTTAGTCGTCGCGTTTATTATACGTTCAAAACGAATATTCTTATTCTTACTTCTTTTTCTTTCGTTATTTTATTTCGTAATATTTTCATTTTTTTGGTTTTCAACCTTTTGGTTGTTTGTGAGACCGGCCGTGTGCCAGGAAGCCGCACCTGTCGCGAGACGCCGCTAGTAAGCGAGAGTGGTGACAGGCACAGTCTCGAGACATGCGGACGTCTGATAACAAGCATCGGCTGAGCCGCTGGTCAAGTCAGGCTGTCACGACAGTCAGCACCATGGCCAATTTCTTCCAAAGACGCAATGAGGGAGATCTCAAGCAAAGAAATATGCTACCGAAGCGAGTGCCCCCCCGCGTGTTTCCAAACGCTTCGCTGCACAGAGCACGCACGTGACATATGTGATGTCACTGCGCGCGCTATTCTTTTAGGCTCCTTCTAAAACAAACCCGCCGTGCTGGCTCTGTAGCCTTGACGTAGAGCACGGAGTGCTGGCGCTGACGGCTTGGGTTCGAGCCCCAGAAGGTCTACCTCGTGGGCTATTTTTTTTAATTGCGTATATTTTCTTTAATATATTTTTTTAAACTCAAATCTACGCTTTGTTTTTGTTAATAATGGTGATTTGGTAGGGTTTAGGTACATGTCACGTGGGTGCTCTGTGCTGCGAAGCGTTTGGAAATACGCTGCCCCCCCCCCCTCCCCTCCCACCTCCTTCTTGTTTTGACCTTTGCTTTTTATGGGGCGTGGCGAAGGGGCTAGTCGGCCGGCGGTGGGGAATCAACCTGCAGCGATCGTTTGCTTTTCATTGAACCATGACGTGTGACTGTCTCCGGTTCTCGTAATTTTTGGCAGCGTAAAGCCGCCAGCAAGACGAGCAAAAACATACTTATGTGTTTGCGCGAAAAAATTGCATATATTTGTGCTCAATTGCGTTGGGAACAATAAAGTTTGTTGTCGATGGTGAGTGAAAATCTTCGAGTATGAACTCATTTGCTGCCTTAAGCACGACTTCACGCTCCCGCAACACGGCGGCAAAATGAACAAAGCGTGTTAGCCAGCAACCTTCTAAACCTTGCAGCAAAAGAAAAGGTGTCATAATAGCAAGGTATTGCCCATTTTCGGAGAAAAACAAGTTTCTAGGCTGCAAGCTGCAAAATTATAGAGGTCCAAAATCTTGTTTACTGTCACTTCGCTTGATTCGAACGGCAGATATCGAAGCATTTCAGGGGGTGAGCACACTAACTCAGCTTAGCTAACGCAATAAACCATTCATCGAGTAAAGTTCTTTTTTAAAATAGCGACAAATCGGTGACCGCATATGTTGACTGACGGTCAGCAGTACCGCCCACTCACGTTTCTGATACTTTACATAACCTAAATAATACCGTCACTGTAAATAGGCTCAACGCACAGGCTCTAGTGGGACTCGCTTCTCAAACGATAACAAAATTTTATATCTGTGTGAGTATTGCACATCAGCCAGATTAATTTAAACAACGGTTGTGTTGCTCCGCTTCATAAGAAAACTGCCTTCACGAGGAAAATTATGGCAGCCCGTCATTGTGCTCGATTTAAACACCGGCCGAGGGCTGTGCAGTACACGCATATTTTAATTGAAATGTCTTCCACTGGTTTGCGTGGTATTCGCAATAACAAAAAAAAGGCAAGCAAAGGAAGCACGCGAGGACGTACACATGTAACAAAAATTTGTATACAGCATTTAACTCAAGTATATTCAGCCTTAGCCAATATAATATACATTAATAGATGGAAAATACATTGTGCACAATTGCAAACATATAAACATAAACACACTGACCCTCTTCCTTCCCTCATGCAGGCACTCATGCATGGGTGCAGTAGTGGTGGGACCGTTTTTTTCCTAGTTTGAAGTTGGGACCATTTTTGCCGGACCAATAGTTCCGAGACCATAGGCTCCGGACCATTTGTTCCGGGACCATTTGTTCCGGGACCATTTATTCCGCTACCGCCGTTTTCGCCAACAAAAGAGTGTGAAGCTACAAATTAGGGTTTTGGAACCTCAGAAAAAGGGCGTAATGACTTTCAACACCCTTATTCCACCTATGCCCCTTTTTTAGGCAATAAGGACGTAAAAAACTTTAGTGTGCACATATAGTCTTTTCAATTCAAAGAGTTCAAATTCACGTTTCGCGTGCCAAAGCTAAACTTAGGCCATCAGGCACACCGTAAATGGAGGCGAGTGATCATTGCAGACAAACAGTCGAACCTTTCGGTGGGGCATTCGGCGGCGGCGTGTCGTATCAAGCACTGCTTCGGTGACCTCCCACACCGGCGCAACACAGTCACCATTACTCGCTGCGCCAAATTCCAAGGAGCTATCAGCGGCGTTCAATTGGGCCCTAATACCTTCTCATTCATGAATAGTAAGTTATCAGGCGTCCTCAGAGTTGTTCTTTTTTTTTTTTTGTACACAACACGCCATCAGGAGCTGCGAGAAGGAGCGACCAGAGGCTCGCAGTGAGACTCGGGAAGTAACGGCGGCACATTCATCGTGTGGTACTACGTTGAATTTAAAGCTTAGAAACGAAGTACACTGGCAACTTTAACCCACGGGGACACGCTTTTAAAGAAGATTCACTTTTTGTGGTCGATATTAACGTATTGTTTCAGAGATCACTTAGTTCAGTACACTGGATGAAACTTGCTTTCTTGGGCCATCATTTACGGTGAAGGTGTCGTGGGTGGCCTGCACCTCAAGGCAAAAGAATGGAGAGAAGATTGAAGTGGCAAGGCCAAGTAAGGAACCTGAGGGAAACACTTAGCGCGGCTCCGTAGAACCTGCCTCCTCGAAAGTCTATCCAGACGTCCTTACTTAAGATCGGTCGGGCTTTAAGACAAGATGCGAGCTGCGCCGCCACCGCCGCCGACTAAAACGCTCCGCAGCCACGTTAGCGTAACAAATTGGCGGGAGTCGCAAAACGGTGACTCGTAAATCAGGCCCGGCCATCTCTCCCCAGTTGTTTCAGAGCGTTTTCCTTTATTTTTGCGCTCTTCTCGTCTCCTTTGGCGGGCGGGGGAGGCCATCACTCCTTGAAGAACAGGCGTCACGCAGGGACAAAAGCCAGGAGGGCCGCTGCTGTTCTTTTCTCCCCTCCGAGGAGTCCAGGAGGTTCCAGACCGAGGGAAGAAGAGGTCGTCGGCGTCACAGCGACGCCCGCCGGCGAGCGTGGAAGAGTGGTCGCGGCAGCGTTGGCGGGACGACTGCTCCTCCATTCTCACGCCGCCTCGTCTGTCCTTCGTCGGCCCTTATCTTATGCGGTTAGTCGCGCCACCTTATATAGGGGGCGAAGATGCTACCGCTAACCAGTCCTGCAGGGCTCTCTGATGGCGCAGGGCATTGCCTCGCTTTTGTTCCTTCTGTAGAAGTTACCAATATCAGGAATCGAAAACTTAAAAAGAATATTTCGTGAGAACGGCAGTCCCAAAGAAAACAGGATGCCGAATCTAACAATGCACGCCATGGTTAAGAAGTAGAAGTGAAATCCGGAAGGTGTTGGCGCTATTTCGTCCTGGCCCGACCAACATGGACAGTTCTAAGAAAAAAGCTTACCTAGTGACTCAACTGGACAGCTAAAATGGTGTTAGCAAGCCGGCTTCAAACAGCCTTCGGCTGTGTATACTCTCAACCTATCTTCTCACGACAAACCATCAACGAACACTAGCTTATTTCGAATGAAGGCGACCCAACTGTAGAAGAATATATTATTGCAAGGCAAAGAAATTCCAAGTAATGTAAGCTCCAGTTATAACGAACAACTGCCAAACCATCTGTAGCATTATAATTTTTATTTTATTTATTTATTCAAAAATACCCCTAAAGGCCCTCACTAGGAGGGCATTACATAGGGGGCGGGATACATTGAAAACGAACAAAAAAGAGTACTAACAGCACGGTAATAGGCAAACAAGTAAATACAAGCGGGTGCGAGGCAAAAAAGAAAAAGAAAGCGACAAAGAAGGAAAACGAACAAAAAATCTGGAAAGGACTCTTAAGCAAACCTACAAAAACACTTTTTAGTAAAGTTACCATACAAAGTAAGTGTGTAAAAGTTCTTGGAATTTGGTCGGATCGGTTACAGTTACAATGTGAGATGGTAGGGCATTCCAATCCACAATTGTGCGAGGTATGAAGGATTGTGAATATTTGGAAGTGTGGCATTTCACACGTGTTACTTTTAAGGCATGGTCCCGTCGGGGAAAGATGGTCGGTGGCGAAGAAAAGAAATCAGAATGAAGTGAAGAGTGATGGTACAGTTTATGAAATAATGATAAACGTGATAGTTTACGCCGATGTAAAAATGCGCGACGTTTGAGAGCCGTGACGCCGGTATGACGTGAATAATCTGGAAAGATGAAACGAACGGCACAATTTTGAAGGGACTCAATTTGGTCAACTGAGTATGCTTTTTCAGGGTCCCAAATGGCAGGTTCATATTCAAGTTTAGGTCTGATGACAGTTGTGTATTCAAGTTTGCGGATGTTAGATGGAGCATGTTTTAGTCTGTGCTTTAAAAACCTAACGAGGTGTTGGCGGATGCAAGAATGGTGTTGATATGATGATTAAATGTCAGGTCAGAGTGCCGCTTAAGTCCCAGGTACTTGTAAGTGTCTGCTAGCTCAACGGTTGTGTTATTTAAGGAATAGGAGGTTTGAATGCGAGATGCGTGGTTTGTAAAGGACATAAGTTTAGTTTCAGAATTATTCAGCGACATTAACCAAGTGGAACACCAAGTCTATATTGAGTCAAGGTTAGTTTGGAGGGCCAGTTGGTCAGCAAAGCATGTTATTGTACAATAAATAACACAGTGATCGGCAAACAGCCTGATCCTCGAAGAAACGCAATTTTATAAGTCATTGATAAAAATTAGAAAGAGTAAAGGGCCCAGGACACTGTCTTGTAGAACACCAGAGTGTACTTTACCGAAAGAAGAATTAACGTTATTAGGAGAAGTGAATTGAACTCTTGATGACAGAAAATATTTAACCCATGCAATTACAAGAGGGTGGATAGTTAGTTGTGTAAGTTTGATTAGCAATCTGCGGTGAGGTACCCGGTCGAAAGCTTTGGAAAAATCTGGAAATATTGAGTCGATTTGAAGCCCAGCGTCAACGGATGAGTGAATGTAGTTAATGAAACCAGCAAGCTGAGTATCACACGACTACCCTTTCCTAAACCCGTGTTGGTATTTAAAGATGATATGTTCTTCTATATAGCTAATCACCTGTGAGTGGATGATATGTTCGAGAGGTTTACAAATAGTGCTTTTTATTGATATAGATCTGTAGTTAAGCGGCGATGAGGAATTGCCGGAACTAAAAATGGGTGTTACTTTTGCTATTCTCCAATCTTCGGGAATGGTACCAGATGAAAGGTACTGTGAAAGAAGAGTGGACAAGATGCGATAGGTACCATCAGAAGCATTCTTTAGTATTTTATTATTGAAACCGAGGTGGTCCTGCGCAGAAGAGTTTTTTTTATTTTGTTTAGTAAAGGTAGAATACCGACGTCACTAATCGTAATCACTCGCATGTCAGTGTCAGCAACGTGGCTTACGTTAGGACAACTGATAGTGTTTTCACGGGGAAATACAGAACAAGAGCTATCGTTAAAGACCTGCGCGCAACCACCCTCTGGAATCAAGTCACCATTGACTGTTGAAAGCGTAATAACGGGATGCGATCGGGGGTTAATTAAGCGCCAGAACCTTTCTGGGCTGTTAGTTAACGTCGATGGTAAATCATGAGGGAAAAAATGACGGCGCGTGGTTTTAAGAAGCGCTTAATACTGCTGGTACACACATGAACCTGATTTGATGAATGGGTGCAGTAGAGTGTTGGCAAGAATGCTCTGACTTCGTAGTCCTCTTTTATGCGTATCAAAGTAAAGACAAATGCTTACGTAAACAGTGGGGACATGAGATATATCGTCCGTTGCTCTTGCGCCTGAAAAGAAAACCATACATACACACGTGCAATAATAGGTGTCAAGTCGTGTCATTTGCACATTATGATTGTGATCAATTTTGAGTTCCTTTGAATTTGCAAACTGTAAGCCTCTGTCAAACGGCGGAGTTAAATGTTCTTCGTAGTAATTTAGCTGAAATTACAATTATTAATCAACACAGTACGGAATACAGGGTCTAGTTCAAATGTAAGATTGAGCAGTTGGTACGTTTTAAAGAAGAATAAACAGCGCAAACGAAGTAAGCGCGAGAGAGTAGAAACCGACTCAGCCCTCTTGTGTTCGCACAATCTTGTGTTTTTCTGTTTCGCGCTGTTCATTCTCTTTAAAAATATGGTCAAGTGTTGTCACTGTGCGTGATGTACAAAAACAAATTTGAAGTCATTTTCAAGCCAGCAGTGCTGGGCAATATACACTAACAGCTACAATTCAGGTAAAGCTTTACGTTACAAAAAGATGGCATTCACGTGGGAAAATTCTGCCTGATTATCTGGATGCGTGTATTTGTCGTATCGTCCGATTTTCCCCCTGAATACAAAGCTGGAATCAGCGCCATTACAATTGGTGCATCCGCGGCTCGATATCTGAATTGGCAAATATAAAAGGAAATATTAGTCGAATGGAGGTCGCGGGTTCGATTCTCTGCCGCAGCGGCCGCTTTTCTGATGGAGGCGAAAAGCAAAACGCCCGTGTGGGCGAGATTTCGGCGCGCGTTAAAGATCCCCAGCTTGTCAAAATTAATCCGGAGCCCTCCACTACGGCGCGCCTCATCGCCCGCGTTTCGTCGGCGCGTTAAACCCTACAATCAATCAATCAATCAATCAATCAATCAATCAATCAATCAATCAATCAATCAATCAATCAATCAATCAATCAATCAATCAATCAATCAATCAATCAATCAATCAATCAATCAATCAATCAATCAATCAATCAACATTATTCGAATGAAACAGAATGTATTCCACTTATGACAGGCCAAAAAAATGTAGAAATGAGTTTCGAGGTACAAGCATGGATATTTTATTTCGAAAATGAATTTGATTAAACAAGACATCGGGGTTAAACACTGCTAAATTTGCGGCATTCACTTATTTTTCTCGGGATTTGTGTGAACGTACGGTTTTCAGGACTACGTTGGAAAAAAGAAACGTCTACGCTTACCAGTAAAAATGGCGAACCATTCTCCAAAGACCTTTCGATTGAGGACACGTATCTACATTCGAAAATAACGCTGCGATTCGTGTTTCTTAAATAACCGAATTTTCTGCCAGTAAGTTTTTTCGGCTCGTATACCCAACTGCGACTCTTGGTTGAAATCTCTGCCAGAAACCTCCGACTCTCATTTTCAGAGGGGTGGGGTGGAGTACAGAATGAGAAGTTGGGTTCTTTCAAGCTGAAATCATAACTGCATAATTATCCGCACTTACCCAATCGAGTTATGCTCCCACAAGATGATCACGATAGCGCCAACTCTTGCCACATTAATCATCAGGACTACCAAGACCTCCATTGTAGCGTGATATGCATGGTCTTCGCTACGTGTGTTGAGTGTTACAAACCTACTGAGTGGCGCAAATACACAACACACAAGAAAGAAGACACGGACAGACACGGACAGGTTGAGTGTTGTGTTGTGTTGTGCATGCACGCGTGCGTGCGTTGGAAGGGGGTGTAGATTGGAAGGATACCCATTTGTGTGGCTGTGATGCTTTTGATGATCTCCAACGGAATGATCTCAGTCGCGCAAGCAGTTTATGCGTCATTAGCGTTCAAGGCCTCAAATGCCAGCAGTGAAGCAATGCAGCGCACCCTTAGATATATCGAAGGAAAATCACCTCGTTAATCTGCATTCGCCGCCACTGGAAACTGGGCAGGCGTTTAAAGCGTTCTCGGCATGCGCTTTCTGAAATGCCGATCGGTGCGCTGAACACGCAAGTAAAAGAAAAAAAAACACCCCCCCCCCCCCCCCCCCCGTACAAAGTTAAGTGGTGATTGCGGAAAACCTCGATGCGTTCAATAAGAGCACCCTAGATATAAATGCAAATAGGCGTGCAATCGGCAGCAAGATTTTGAGCTCTGCCTATTTAATTACGGGCAACGATGAATTTGGAGAAAAAAAAACAGCGAAATAAAACAGCTTTAGCGTCGGTACTTGCAATAAAACAGTCCGTGCGACAGCCCATGCAACAGGCCCATGCCTTCATCTACATATAAGAAATGACAGTCCGAAGTCGGGGCTTCAGTGTATTAGCAAATGCAATTAATATGGGCTGTTTCTCAAGTATAAGGAAGGAAGCGTTCATAAAGAGTAACCGTAAATGCGTTTTTTCTCGCTGCATTCTACAAATGATTAATGCAAATCCTTTGTACCTTGCGTTGAAAAACAAAAAGAAAATGTTTTTTTATTACTACTGAAGGAAATTGTGCGAATTCTATCGTCAAGTTTATAGTTAGTCTATTGCATTATTCATGAGAGGTCTCTCTGCATAACGCGTCAGCTTTAACTGGCTCATCACGGTCGTGTCATCACGTGCCACCACTGCCCTAGTGTCACCACTGCCGTCACCATTGCCCGTATGCGCGTATTTCCAAACGCTTCGCTGCACAGCCACTGTAGCTGCACAGAGCAGCCACGTAACATGTCTGTTCGCGCGATGGAGAACGGCTATTCAAGGTACTCATTTTCGGCGCTCCAAACCTAAAACAACCTGAAACGTACAAAATCACCGTTATTAACAAAAACAACGCGTAGATTTTAGATTAAAAGAAAAAAAATCAGAAAAAAAGGGCAATAAAAGAAAACTAGGAGATTTACCTGCAGGGACTCGAATACTCAGTACTCTACATCGAGGCTACAGAGCCCAAACCGTGGGCTCCTTGTAGCAGGCCCTCAAAAGAATAGCGGGCGCAGTGACATCACACAAGTCACGTGGGTGCTCTGTGGAGCGAAGCGTTTGGAAACACGCTGCCCGCGCAGCAGCGCTACACCGTTACCACCACCATCATCATCAGCCTCATTATCTTCAACGATCAGTCACCGCAGAACAACGGGTGGTCCTCATATCTCCAAATTTCTAAGCAGCCTTTCTCAACATCATCCATCGGTTCTCCGTAAACATATTATTCTTAGACGGCTAAAGTGTCACTAGATAAGCTACAGAGTACCGTCATCGAGGCAAAGAAGTGAGCTACGACGGCCATTTTGGTACGAATTTTAAGCGCGAAAATGTAGACAGGGGACGAACGGGACAAAGACGAGCGCTAACTTCCAACTGAAATTTTATTTACAAAACGACATACATAAATGCAAGGGTGCTAACAAAAACACACAAGTAAAACAGAGTATGTGCGTAGTGTACGAGACTAGAGCATGTGCGCAATGTGCAGACGTGCACTCGCACAAAAGGCGCAGGTGGGAACCTGGCTAGTCATTGCCAGAATTGCAAGTGTTCGCCTTAGCTTGACGAATGGGTGACGTTTTGCGACCATGATCAGCGCACACAGGAGATTGTGGAGGTGGCTGCGATTCATCGTGGCGGCGAAGATTGTGTTAGCATGACCAAGTTTGACAGCGAAAGAGCTGGCCTTCCTGGGTGCGCGCATGCCATAAGGAACAAGGAACGTGTGCGCATTTGCACATTGCGCACATACTCTGGTTTCGTACACTGAACACATACTCTGGTTTCCTTATGTGTTTTTGTTAGCACCCTCGTATTTATATATGTCGTTTTGTAAATAAAATTTCAGTTGGAAGTTTGCGCTTGTCTTTGTCCCGTTCGTTCCCTGTCTACATTTTCGCGCTTGAAATTCGTACCATGGATTAAGGTCGCGGGTTCGATTCCTGGCCGCGGCGGCCGCTTTTCTGATGAAGGCGAAAAGCAAAAACGCCCGTGTGTACGAGATTTCGGCGCACGTTAAAGATCCCCAGGTGGTCAAAATTAATTCGGAGCCCTCCACTACGGCGCGCCTCATCGCCTGCGTTGTGTCGGCGCGTTAAACCCTACAATCAATCAATCGTATCATGGATTACCAACTAGCTCGAACCGATAGCTTGTTAAGCCATTTTGGTGTTTATCAGTGTCGTCAGACTGCCGCTTCTGCGGCCTCCCACACGAAGTCATTTGTAAACAACACTGCCGAATAGGCAGCAACACGGAATCTTCCGACACACTTCTGCAGCTTAAATGCTGCGAAGCGCGTTATCTTTATTCGCGTTCGGAACGACGCCAGTCACGCGCAGGCGCAGAGCAGGGAGGACAAGCTGAGACTACCACAGTTGACCGACAGAAAACCCATAAGCAACAAAATGGCGGTGCCCATGAACCGTCGCAGTGTAAACAAATGTCACGTGATGCGAACTGACCAATGATCACGGCGGCGGCACGGAACAATAGGAGAAAAGAGTGCCGATACTCTGCAACCTTATCTAGTGCCACTACCCGCCTACTATTTTCTGTTACTCACCCTCATCTTCATGTGCAGTCTTTCTCGGAGTCCACTCCAAGACTCGCATCCGGTGCATTTAGCTAAGCAACCCATAAAGGGTGTGATATATATTTTTTATGTGTTCCGAGAATGTGATGCATATGCGGCTGAAGCAAACGTTTGTCAAGGTAATGACACGTTCCACCTTTATGAACACCATGATCTACTAACGTAATTGCCATTAGCGAGTGAATTTGCCAATGTCTTATTCGTGACTGCATTGTGCAGTTTAACGCATGCAATCTCTCACTTGAGTACTTAATGGACGCCTAGAACCGTAATGGGAGGCAGAAGAGAAAACGCCATGTGGTGATTGCAGCCGCCGCGGACCAGGTACCGCAGTGACGTTAACAATGCTGTTCCCTGCTACCTGAGCGTTGAGAAATTAATTTTCACAGATTTCTTGCTTAATATTTATTTTTATTCGCTCATGCGCTAGTTGTGTAGGTTAAAAAATTGATTGCAATCTTCCAGATTCAGCCTCGCCAGCATGTCGTCATACGTCAGCAAACCGGCGGGAAGGATAGTGCAAGCGAAAACTGCACTTTCCAACGCACTTTTCTCGATAAAAAAAAAACAACGACCTCAAGTGTCTTGAAAAAGATGAAAAAGAAAAAAAACCCTGCTCCTTCTACATTTTAATCCGGAAAACTAAATTAGGCAATGTTTCACACTCACTTCAGGGTTCCCTTAAAAAGTGGCTAAGCACATCCTTCAGGATTCCTGAACATTTTGTTTTGTCACAGTACCTCTCTTCAAAAAGAAGACTGAGGTGTCACCGCCCCCTCCTCCCCCCTCTTGTACTAGTGAGCAGTGAATTTCGACTGAATTTCGACCGTTTAGAATGATATGTTCAGCGCATTATGTCCGCGCCATGCGAGCGCCGTCTGCTATGCCGTTCCCACGATTCCTACGAGCACGACACGGCAGCTCCTGTCCATAGCTAAACACCTTATCGCCGTCCAGAGATAAAGGAGTGTGCGCGCGAGCATTGTTCGTGCCAAGTTATCAAGAACTACGGGTCATTAAAAAAGCCACCCTGATTGCGGGGACAGGGGCTCTGTAGTGCTCGTAGGAGCAGCTCCACGCCACACTCGCAACAACGGTGTAGTTTTTGCATCCGCACATGCTGACGCATTTCACCGGTTCTCGCTGCGATAACCGGTTCTCGCTGCGGGTTGACGCTGTCCCGGTATTACCAAATCCTGATTGGCCAGTCAGATCCTTTTTTTTTTCTAATTAAAGCTAGATTGTATTCGAGTGGCGCATTTTTTTAAAGCAAAGCTTTCTATGCTTCACTGATGTCGTCGATGTCCGAGCAAACTGAGCGAAAAAAAGCCATCTTTAAACCCGCTGCAGGAAAGCCAACTTTACAGAACGGGTTTTACAAACGGTACGTGGGCTAAGTAAGTGTGCTAATGGTTTTATTCAGAAAATATCGAAACTTCAAAAAAATGTAGAATCCTACAAGACACGCCATTTTGAGCCATGGAAAGTTACGGCTTGTAGAACGACATGCGGTCTGCAAATGCTAAAAAAAAAAAAACGGACTACCCCGGATATTGATCAGTTAAGATTATAGAATTATCAAGCTTCAGAACATCACTTTTATGACATTGCGCAAGCTGTTAAAAATGTAGTGCATGCTATTTATTATCTGTTTTTTAATTTTGTTATTTGCTAATTTGTAATTTTGTTTTATAGTTCTTGATGCGCTAATATTTGTCTTAATGCGCTAATTTGTGCTGCGTTACACTTGTGTGCCCACGCTATCAAAGATACGCTATTAAAAAAAATATGGTACTCATCCTTGTGTTGTAGTGCACCTAGCATTATGTGTACAGTGAGCTTCCAGGTTTTTCTTCATTGCAAAAAAAAAAAAACCTGTTTTATTCCGGAAAGCAAGAATGACCTTCTATTCTAGAGTTATGCGTTTACAACCTCCAACGGGACCCAAAGAAAGAGGCAACCCGCACATAGAGCTGTGTGTTGAAGCACGTGTTGAAGTGTGAAGTATGAACCAACGAGTGCAAACTATTCCATTGCTTCAGAACATGTGGAGTCACGGCATGGACCAGCCCCACTCATCCCAGCATAGAAGGCCGTATTACCTACGCCTCTGCCACGTGCACACCCATCCTGCTAGAATTGCAGGCTGTACACAACGACCTGCTGTGTGCATCCTCCTGCAGTCAAGCCTTGACCACCACCATTACTCGTACCGACTCCCCGCAAGTGATCCATTATCGCAAATATGTTGCGCAGACTCCCATCATCTGCCAATGAATCTATCAGCTCCACAGAAACAATATCGTCAAAGGTGCTTGTTTTATAGGGGCCTGGTCACACCAGTATTCTGGGATATTAACGGGCTGACTTGCTGTCGCACAACTGCCCGGCCCCATCAATCCCACCCCAGCTCCCAAGTGGCCCATGGGCCACATGAATGGCTTCAAAGGAGGACCTTCGACGCCGAACGCGTGCTCTTGTACCTCCGTGTTCGGTTCTCCTCTACCTCAAACTTACCAGGATGGACAAGAGGACTGTGATTTGGGCGAGTTGGTGATCATTACCAGGATTGTCAATCATGATCATTACCAGGATGGAGGAGGCTGTCCTACGAAGGATCCGGTTGGAGATGGCTTTTTACTCCTTCCAGCATGAGTGGGTGGAAAGGGAACTACCGAAGGCACGGGAAATATCCAACCTCCTCTGATGAAATGGCTGCGGCAGACCTTCATCATCTATTATGGACATTCCCTGGAACCAAGGACTTTTGAAGGAAATGTGTGATGGCACCAGGCCCGAATTTGCAGCAAGACACGCATTAGAATCGGTTGCTCCATGATCCTGCCTACCGTTCCTTGCTGGACTATATCCGGGAGGCTAATCTAGCTTCCTGTATATAGATCGGACTCGCTTAACACATACTAAGCCTTGAGGCTTTTGAATAAATGTAAACGCAACAACAATGCGTCATTCCGATGAGGGGTGCCTGCGGCCCTGTCAAGCTGGCTTTTTGCAGCTTGTTCCGAAGGCTCCTGCACAATTCACATGATGTGAAATTAAATTCTATTCTATTATATTGCTAAGGTTCATTACTCAAGCACACTTCCTTATAAGGACCACAAGACAGATAAAATCATAAAAACTGGAATCAAATACGTTCGGTGGTGCCTGTAGGTACCACACGGCGCACGTGCCTTCATACATTTGCGCTTAACTCTTAGAAGTATGGAATACAATTAGGCCAATTCACGTTTTTTAAATCCTATTTCTACGCAGTTTTTCTCACCGTTCTGAATATGTGCGGTGCTCACCGCAGGTTCTGCGGTGCTCACCGGGCTGCGGGTGCTCACCGCAGATGCGACAATGCTCTTCGGTCCAAGACCCCTTGAGCTTTCCAGCCTCAACAGCCCTCAATACCTGCAGGGGCCGATCATTTTGTTTATTAAACATGTTTGGCAGATCACCGGTAAAAATTTTTGAAGCTTTCCACATTGTGGACAGGGAGTACACGTGCGTAAGCCAGGCGAGTGTGTTGTCCCATTCAAAATAGATTGAATATCTGAGGGGCTCATAATTGCTTTTTTGCGACTGTATTAGTTCGCTTTCATTCTATGTCACTTTTTAGTACCTTTCTGAGCAGTGGTTTTTTGCTGTTTTTGCTTTTTTGTTGTTTGGGGGTGTGGTTTCTTTTGCCTATATATTTCCTTTCATCCTAATAAAAGTCAGTTGTTAGACCAGCGCCTGTCCTGTGTGCTCATCTCAGCGTCCCGTGTTGTCTGCGCTGGTTCCATCCAAGATGCATTTCCAACTTGCCTAACTTGCAACACTTCTGATCATTGAAGTCAGAGCTGGTGGGAGCTCTCTCCCAAAGCTTGTAAGAAGAAAGCAAGGGATTGCGCGAATGTAGTGGGGCGTGGGCGCAGCCCTCTACCATATGAAAGAGCGTCCCGGGGGCCATTTCATTTATATGCCAGCATTCTGACAGGAATTTCTGTCTCGCCTGCGCTACCCTTTTTTAAGTTGGAAATTATCGTCCTAACGCTGGCGTTTATAGCTGCTAGAAAATTTGCATAATAGGGTAACTTGGCCCTGTCCTAATCCAGAGAAACCTTGTGCTTCACCGACTACACCTGAACATTGCCTTTACTCGTAGTTTTCTTTTTAAGATAGGCTTGGCGGACTCGCCATTGTGCTCTGGGTGCTCTGTGAAATAAAACATACGGCATGTCTCGTGCTATTCCCCGCACCATAGAACTCAACGCGAAACTGCGAAAAGAACTCTTGTGCGACTGCTACGCGGAAACTCTTTAGAACTGCATCACTTTCTTGGTCCGTTACAAAATCACGCTGACGCGGCGCAAGGGACGAAAGCTCTTTTAACTTTTTGTCTGGGTCAAGATTCATCGAGGTCCTTTAACCTTCCTCAGATCCTCAGATTTTTACTCCTAGTGCTGTACATTTTTGCTACGTTCCGAACTGATTTCACGTTCTTCTCCCCCTTATTCATTGTTGCTACGCACATCTTCCCCATTTTATTTTTTTTCTTTTTCACTTCACTATATTCATTACATCTGAAGTAGCAAGCCCCGAAGTTTGTGGGGCTAACATTCTCAGTATTCATTAAAGCTTTTTTTATCTCTCATAAAACCCTTCATTCTTTTTTCCAGGCCGTTGCTGACGCGAGGTAATCTGAACTTTAATGCTACGCCAATATTTGCCCAAACCAATGATTTCAAACAAAGTTTCTTGTCTTCTAAAAAACAATGGTGGAATGCTTCGCCTGGCCCTGCTTGGTCAGCACCCAAGCAAGATTCCTGCACGGTCTTTTCGCTTCTGATTCTGTCCTCGCTGTGACATAGCATGAATTAAGCCGACCATTCAAAACTGCAATGGTCGCGCAATTATTTTAGCGAAGCTTACGAGGCTAGTGTCCATGTATATTTCAGCTCTGCGAACCAAATCTCCCGACGCTCAACGTGCATTGAAGCGCGAGGCGTTGGAAAACGAACGTCTCGGTATGTGTAATTTGCATGCCGCCACCTCCAAAGTCTCACGGCGCTCAAAACATGACTTAGATGTTATCCTTATACGTCCCATCACTCGGATATCAATTTAGAGTAGATTAGATACCAATAGGCACTGTTTTCAATATCAGTAGAGCCAAAATAAAAGTATGCGCGTGTGTTTCTTCCTTTTGATGCCGTCACCGCTCAAGGTAAATAGTATTTGCTGATACCTTTCGTCTAAATTCTTCGTCACCTCTATGTCGCGTCACCTCGAATCACCTTTAATAGCTTGGCTGCCCATCCACCTTCACAGAGTGAAACGGCTCATAATTTTTTTCCCCTTCCTGGTTCGAAGTGAGCTTCGACCTCACAACGTCACCAGAAAAAAGAACGCATCGTAATACAAAATTTGCAAATCTGCGCCCCGGGCTTTGTCGCTGTGGTGGGCATGGGGCCAGTGCCCGGACGTTTCCCTCCCTGATGGATGCTGCTGCAAATAACAAACTCGAGAAGTTGAATCCGAAGTGGAGGCCAACGGAATCTTTCGTGAATGGCCACTCACGTGATGCATGAGGTCACTACGCCACGCAAAAGGAGTGCCCGTACGCAGGCGATCACTCTTGCACTAATCGCCACCATCTCGTATTAACAGATACGTCCATTCAGACGGAGAACGTGAGGGAAGCGATGCGTAAACCCCCGATAAGCGACGCAGCACTCGTCCTTCCCTTCGTAATCACCACAGCGTACGGCGATGACAAATTACGCGAATGAATGCGAAGGGGATCGTAAAAAAAGAAGCGTTGCACATGGAAAGAATATTGGTCGCAGTTTTTCTTAATAACAAAATGACTAAGATTCCTCCCCCCCCCCCGCCCTCGCTTAAAAAAAACACCGCACATGACACGCGGACAGAGGTAGGTTTTACACACATGAGCGCTGCCAATAGTTTGGTAGCGCTCACGTTTGGAGCGCTCATTGGGTAGCGCTAAAATCTACTACTCCTTCATTCCCTTAGGCTATATGTATGCCTCGTGTGTTTCATCGGTTTGGGGCACTAAAAGCACTAAGGTAGACAACTGCGCCAGTTGGTTCATAGTCTTTGAAGTAAGAACCTGTGTTAAGACGCTACGCAAGGGGAGAATACGGGCACAGACGGCACTGGCCCCTTGTGTAGCGTGTTAACACTGGTTCTTACTTCAAAGACTATGAACCAACTGGCCCAGCTTTTTACCTTAGTCAAGTATTATTCTTGTACTTTAGGCTTCTTTCTACGTGTTCGTACTTCCAGTGCCATCCGTGTCTGTATTCTGCCCTTGTGTAGCGTCTTAACAGACGGTTCATACTCCAAAGACTAAAAGTACATTCGCTAATGCATGAGTATCGCTCAAGCATTGATCGGGTCACTTGTCGAAATCCACGTAGCGAAAAAGTGATTCACGGAACCTGTCGCGAAAACCCCACTTGGCAACGAACACGAGCAGGAAGCGGCTTACAGCACACATCGATTGCGACGCGTCGTATGGCTAAAAGGAGACGGTGATCAAAAGGTCGACTAATAACCTGGCCAACTGCTGGCGTAGAAAAGGGTGGGTACGCGACCTCCAACTTTAGGGTGAAATTTGGCGTGTTCATGACCACCCTCTCCCCCCCTATAGTCAGACACGGGCGTGATATTTTCCATTGGCTTCAAAGAAACTGCTGCATTACTGGAAGCGAATACGTGGACAAGCCGGCTCATTATGCACATAAAAGTGCCCTACCCTGCACCCCACTGACGGGTTCTGACGCTGCAAGGTCACGGTGGTCCACTTCCCGCCAGTTTCTCGAACCAGGATTCTCGAACTCTCACCTTTACTCACTCGACTCCGATGTGCGGCGTGACCTACCTCTTTGAATGTCGGGCTTGGACGTCACAGTACTTTGATACACTACCGGCATGGCTAACAGTTCTTCTTGGGACGTGTCGGCCACTCAGGATACTGTCGAATACCTCTTGTGCCACCATGTCCGGTTCGCAATGCAGGGGAACCAGCTCCCAACGAAGCACACTCCGGAAACTCGACAACCAAACCATCTATATCACAGGCTATTTGGGTCACAGGCGCTGCCAATCGGAGCTCCAAAATGCTATAAAAGCAGCACTGCCCTCTTTGAAGGGCACAGATCCAAAAAGCTAGAAAAGCCGTACTACCCTCTTTCAAGGGCACAGATGTGTTTGAACGGGTTTAGAGCTATTAGCAGCGTTTATCGTCCTTAGTTTGTCCGTTTAGTCACGTCACCTGCTTTGTTTTATGCCTTCTTTTTCCCCGTGGTTTGTTTTTGTACTTATCTATCTTTCTGTCCTTTCTTTCTTTCTACTTTTTTGTGCTCATTATTTTGCTTTCAACGCCATTGCTCTCTCCCTGTGAGTATACTTTCTTTGGTCAAACTATACCTTTCCGATGCTGTTCTTTCCTGCCTGTTTTCGTACGCCTTATTAGTGAATTTATACAGGTCGCGAGGTTCACTCCTTGGTTTTGCAAATTAGGGCCGCTTTTCTCGATTTCTCACAAAGCGCCATTCGTTTTCCAGCCTTATAAATTATCTGGCAACCCCGGTGCGCTCCCGTTTACCGTTAGGGCGACAACACTTCAGCGTCCTCCGACCACCAGCAAGACACCAGAAAGAAAAAAAAAACAGAAAAAAAACCCTCGTCTAGTCATTTACGAAAGCCGACGTCTGTCGCCTCCATTTGCCGCCATTTCCTACGAGAAAGTTCAGAATGCTAGGCCACGCATTACACCCATATAACATGTCACTTCTATCTTAAGTCAAATTGAGCGCCTTGATAATACGGCCAGACACCTGGCGTGCGGGCGAAAAAAGTGCGACGGATTAATCCGGACCACCTGCACTCGGACTGTGTAACGTTTGCTCGCGAGAACGGGGCTGTTGTACGTCGCCTTCTTCAGAGATACAGCCGCCAAGGCTAAACCCGTGACGGCTCTCCTGCAGACAGTTTAATCGACATGCTTCAATAAACATCCGAGGCGATTAACGAACGATGTAACAGTTACTGAAAGAAGAGACTGCTAAGATTAAATTGATGCGATTCGGAATTGGAAACAAACTGAAACTCACAACGGCAGAAGCTGCAGCTCCGCCATCGCTGAACCGATTTGAACTAAACTGGTTTCATTTAAGAGACAAAGTTACACTCAAGTTACAGAGAGTAACAGCTGTCGAGCGATGTGTTAAACTTTGTTGTGCCAAGTGTTCATGTTCTTAGAATATCTTTACGAAACTTGCAACGAGGAAAGGCTGGTGAAGTAGATACCGAATATCGGAATAGCAATGTGGTTTCCTTTAGGGGAGATGGAGGGCAAAACGGACTAAAAATTTGATTTTTTTTTATTATTGGGCCAAGCTATTATAACAGCCTTCGAGAACGTCCTCATGAAGTGGCATCCTCAGATGCGCACCAGCAGTGATTTAAAAATGGCGCTAAACTCGCCCCCTTGTTGTCCCACCTATAGTCACTGCAAGTTTCGTGTGACGCACAGTGGTATTTACGTTGTTATTTTTCTCTAAAAATGCGTGATAAGATTACTTTGTAATTACCTGTAATTACTTGCAAATATAGCGCATATATAATTACTTGATTTTTTCTCTAGCTCACTGTATGCCGCAATGGCGCAGCGTTAGTTGAAATAGCAGTGCGCACGCATTGTGAAACGTTTGTTTACGTCACGTCGGTCACGTATCATTATGTCGGGGCGCACGTTACTGGTTGCTTATTAGAGCGGTTGCTTAACTGGTTGCTTATGTTAGAGCGATCTTTGAAGCCTGAAGTCTGCTGTGCTAGTAGCATCGCCTAGCTTTTCACAGAATCCGCCCAGGAAACGACAATTTGACAAAAAATGAAACGATAACTTTGAATTCTTAAAACACCATTCCCGCTGAGAAAACGAACTCTTCAACTGTTTGAGTTTCCGAAACTATTTTTTGTGAGTTCTTGTATATACACATTCCGAACCAGAATAAGCACGTTCTCAGCAAAATGTCTTTTTTCTATTCACACTTTTTTATCTCAAAAATGATTAAAATTTGTGTTTGTGCTATTATATATATATATATATATATATATATATATATATATATATATATATATATATATATAAAGGACCTCATATAAAGGACATATATAAAGCTACCTCAGATTTAGAAGAATTGGGTTCCAGGTTGTTTGTATCATTGTTAGGGATTGTGCTTGCGTGATTTGTGTGGACATTGTGGGCCCATTGATGGCGTTTCCACCCGCATGGAGCCACAATTACGAGTTGTTGGCTCTGTCTGTTTAATGCTTAGCATGAATGAGCCGGCAAAGTTTAAGCCAGTGTTTGTTCGTTTGTTTTTTTGTTTTGTTCATTCATTCTTTGTATATTGATGTTAACAATAACAACCAACAGAAAGATCCTACCGTTGGTAGTTTCCGAATCTCCAAAATGATTTCTTTGCCTACGAGTAAATGTCGGTTAGGTTAGGGGGCATGGAAACGCTTAAACTAAATCTACATACCATGTAGCTTATAAATACAAAATTGGCGATATCAAATAGCTTTGTGCACCTCTGGTCAAGGCACCGCGGCGTACTAGTGCAATAACGCCCATATAAGCAGCCCGTCAGTCAGAAAAAAAAAATCAAAATATTAGGCCTCAAGGTCTCACCCAGTAACTTTCTCTACCCTGCAGTACAGAAAGAATAGAACACAAATTCCTTACAAGAGAACAAACACGAGTGATGCATTAGTTAATTTATTCCATGCGTTTCATCCATTCGTGTGCCGTGCGGTAAGATAAGGACATGGGCACCACAGCCACGTTAGAAGAAATCGTCTCAGTCCACAAATACAAACAACTTTGGAGACTGAGGCAAAGCAAGGCCGGGATTCAACTCCTGAAATCGATCGGCTATGATTCCCAAGCAACGGTGGAAGCGTACTGCAAGTTAGAGCCTATAAACCGACAGCAGTTAAAGATAGCACCCGTTCCCGGTAATATTTACCCCACTAGACACTCAGAACGAAGAGCCACCAGGACTAAATACTTCAACAAGAAACCGGAAAGAGAAGCGTAGAAAATGCATGTATACACTGACGTGGCGGGAAAAGGCATCTCGTGGGGTGTCGCGTACTGGACGGTACTCAACAGAACTTATACAGTAGGCAAGAAACAGTTGAACTCACCACAAGAAGCGGAACTACACGCCATTGGCAAAGCTGTTATCCACCTTTCCCTACCAGCCCGTCCCCTCAATGTCTATACCGACAACAAGAGGGCATGTCGACTGTTAGACTCCGGTCATACATCCCACTCGGTGGCACACCTATTCAAACATATTAAAGGAAAGGTGAAGCTGTACTAGATTCCTGGCCACGCCGGGGTACTGGGAAACGAAAAGGGTAATCAGCTTGCCCGACACGCAAACATCCAGGCTCCCAGCAACGGCTGCCATAGTCCGACATCTCCAGAACCAATTCACCCGCAACTTCACCTTAAAGAATACAAAACAGCGAAACGTCTACTCCCAGCCCACCCTAACGTAACAAGACAGCAGCAAACCCTATTCCGACAGGCACAAGCCGGGACACTCGAAACACCCGCAACGCTATAGACTTCTCATAAGATATGGCAAAATAACACCCTTGCCATTATGTTCACAGTGCAAAATGACCAATAACCAAGACCACATCCTTTGGAAGCGTCCCCAATACATCCAAATTAGGAAACACTACACCAGAGACTGGCTGACCTCACCTAGAAGAGAAGAGGAGCAACGCGGCCTGATCGACTTCGTTCAATCATCCGTTAGCAGAAGCCTAGACAGAGATCCCTGAATCTCGCAACGGCCCCTACAACTCCTCCTCACTTCCTACCTGTCAATAAAATATTATCTCTTTCACTCTCTCATCAATAAAATATCCACTCCTAAAATTTCACTCTCCTGTCAATAAAATATTATCTCTTTCACTCTCTAGTCAATTTGACAATATTGGCAACGTCGTTTGTAGTTTCACCTGGCGAAGTGTGTGGCGCAGTTATTTGTACTTTGCGTCTTATTAGTCTGCAGGACCGATATATCAAGCTCGACATCTTAGGAGACTTCTTGAGACAAAAAAAAAGGAAAGTGGGCTGATGGTTGACCAGTGCACGTTCAGGATTCCCTCCACGAAGTTGCCGCTTCTGAGCCCCGTTCCTTCATATTCACAACGGGCCGTATTCCAAAAATTGGAGTATCTTTACCGGATGTGTGTACTTTGCACTCAGACAAGATCCACTCGGGGGAGATCTGCCAGAGTCGTTCTCACCCGTCATTTCGCTCCCATTACACACACCTCGGCCAACCGACCGACAGCACGGGTTTCGGAAAAGAAAGCGAACCAGAGACAAGAGGAATGGATACCGCGCGGGCCACTTCAGACATCTATGTAGGAAACACAACTAAGGAGAGACAAGCCACATTCCTGAAAGGGCCCACCGCTTCTTTTTCGGTCCCATCTCCGCGCCATCTACACGATACGGGGATATGTTCTCCCGCAGACGAGCGACATACCCCGACAACAACCGTTAACGGTTGCCACTCACGTCTCCGTCCTATACACTTCACTGCGCTGAAAGAGAAAAAAAAAGAAGGCATGCTTAAAAAAGGCAGGAGGAGGGTGGCACAGCAGTTGCGTCTTCGCTTGACGTATGGCCGTACGCCTTCTGGAAGCATGCCCTCCCGACCGCACCTGAGCACTTTGAGCGCACCGGCTGCTCGCTGGCCACTCGCTGTATGATGCCGAGCACGGAAAGCATAGCGATGCTGTTCCTGTACTCATTCTTTTCTTTTCGTACCGAGAAGGGAAACAAGAGGGAGAAAGGTCGATTCTATACTCGCAATACTTTTAGCCTTCAGCTGCGCATTTCACCTCCTCCTCTCTTCCTTTTGGCTTCGCAGACTTTGTGGTGGTTGTGCTGCCCCCTCACCCGCAAGGAGCTTGCGATGCGGGAATAGGCGACATTCATCACAACCTCGCGTGGACTCCGGCCGTAGGAGTGCTTGTGTGCAGCGGCAACCCGGCTAAAAGGACGGCGCAGAGAGGGAAGGGGAGGGGAGAGAGGGAGTGGTTGTAGTCGCTGGTACATGGTCAGTCGCCGTCTTCAAAAACAAGCCCAACAGGAGAAAGAAGAAATAATAACAGTCATAAAACAGGACGGCCCTTCCTCGTCCGTCCTGGGCCCACTTGCAGGCTTCGCCCGTATATGACAGACGAGAGGGCCATTATACGCCCCAGGGGAGAGCAAATTGCGGCCGCGCCGTCGCCGGTCCAGGCGACCAGGCAACCAGAAACGATGCAAGGAAAACAAAGCAACAAGGATAGCTCGAAGAGCAAACTACACGACTGGAAGGGGGGATAAAGTTGGCTGAAGGTGGAGTCGTTCCGGCTCTCGTCGTCGCACAAATTTCGTTTTCCTCTTCTTTTTCGGGCCCCGGCGTCGTCGTCCGGGAGGCTGCGATGAAGGGGTACTCGACCATTAGGCCCCACCTCCGGGCGTCTGCCGCCGGGCTGGGAAGCTGTCTCCCCGCGCCGCCCGGATAAGAAGCGGGCTCCGAACGCACTTCATTAAAGTCCAGCTCTTCAATGGACCAACGGCGGGCCTGCGGCCGCTGCTTCGATGGTCGAGGCGGACCAATCGGGCGCTCTTGTCGTCATTACGCATTCGAAAGAGCTGGCTAAGGCGAGCAGAAACAGAGGGAAAGAGGGCCACATAGCAGCTGTACCTTTTCCCCGTGTTTTCTTTTTCTCGCGAGGGCGTAAAAAGCAAATAGCGTAGAAAGAAGGGCATATACGACGCCGCAGCGAATGAGCAGGTGTGGGCGCTCCAGGGGAGCGCAGTTCTGTCTGCCTGAGGACAACTCTTCTGTTTTTGGATCCGGTCGGAGCGGTGTTTTTCTGCGCCAGCAACTAACACTCGCTTGCCGTGTGGAAGCAAAACAAAACGTGGACTCAGGTTGCTAGCCGCGGTCACGGGCTGTTAAAACGGGGCACCGGCAGTACGCGGCGTTCATTATCTCAATTGCGACAGCGGCGAACTCGTTTTGTGTAGTTTATGTCCATTCGTTATAGCTAACCACTTGCTTGGATTTGTGTCTTTTGTCTCTTCTGTTCCGTCTCTTTTCGTTTCGGTTTTCGTGAGTACGGTGAGGAGGAGTCTAAAGCCAACGTTGTGCGCGTGGAGGGGAGACAGCGAGTGAAGGGAAAATTGTCATACCGTGGCGTTTCGCCCCCAACCGTGAGCTGCATGCGAAGGACGCAAACAACATCGGACTATCCTTCCGCCTCTTGCGGTCGCCGAGGCGGGGAAGTAGCTAAGGCGAAAGAATAGGACGAACAGCGTTGCCACCCCCTACACCAAGATAGAATGCGAAAAAAAAAAAAACATAGGAGCGCAGTTTAACAGGTTTTTATAATTAATTTTATTATGATTATTGAAGTTATTGAAGTTTCTTTGCCGAAATGTTGGCAACAATAGAGGGCACTACCTTGTTCACGGTTCCTATTTTAAACATACGAATATATATATATATATATATATATATATATATATATATATATATATATATATATATATATATATATATATATATATAGAGAGAGAGAGAGAGAGAGAGAGAGAGAGAGAGAGAAATAAGGATTGGCAGTCAAGAATGTCAAGGAAAGCAAAGGGGAGAACGTGGTACGTCATTTATTATCTTTGAAGCAGACAGTTTTTTGAAAGAAAGAAAATAGAGAAAAACATGACCACCGGGTGGGATCCGAACCAACGACCTCCAGAATACGCGTCTGGTGCGATAACTACGAGCTACCGGAGAAGCTGTGCCCCCCCCCCGCCCACCCACACACACACACACACACACACACACACACACACACACACACACACACACACACACACACACACACACACACACACACACACACACTTTCTTGGGCATTTACGTTCAGGTCTACACTCGCAGTAAAGGTCCCCTTCATTCCGAGTAGTCGGAGTTGCACTGGTTACTACAATAAAGCGCAGGAAAAAATTACCTTAACGTAAATACCCAGGAAAGTGGAGGGGAGCACAGCTCCGCCGGTAGCGTAGTGGTAATCGCACCAGACGCGTATTCTGGAGGTCGTGGGTTCGGTTTCCCCCCCAGAGGGCATGTTTTTCTCCATTTTCTTTCTTTTGCTCGTTCTTCCTCTCTTTCTTTCTTTCTTTAAAAAAACTGCATCTGTATCAAGAAGAATACATGAACGACCAAATATATATATATATATATATATATATATATATATATATATATATATATATATATATATATATATATATATATATATATATATATATATATATATATATATACACACATCAGATCTCCGCATCTGATTGCCGAACGAAGACTGCGGAACGCGCTCGGAGAAGGGGCAGACAACCGCGCGACTCGGATCGGGGATGACAGATTTCCTCCGAGATGTCTGCAGCTCGCATTTCTTCCACCGCTGCCTCGCGCGAGGCCAGGGAAAAGCTCGCTATCTCTCCGCAATTTGATTCATGAGAAGCGTTTCCGCGTCGACTTGTTCTGCGTGCGTGCTTTCTTTATTTTTAGCACATCGTGCCGAGAAAATTATGTTTTTTTGTTTACAGTTATGTCTCGATGATGTGTGTCTTCTGCACTCCGTAGCCATCCCGTGGTCATGCCCTCATTCGGACGCGCAGATGACTTATGACGAGCATCAGCCTTTTCAAACATGTGACCAGAGAAGATAAGCAAGCTGGTAATTAGGAGAAATGAGCAGTTTGGAACCGTCGGAAAGGCCGTGAGCGAGACCTCAGTCAATGTCTTAGCTGTTTCCACTTCGCCTCCTGTTCCCCCAATGCTGGCGGGCATTGTCACTGTTAACGTTTACCATTCCTTCAAAGGACTACGTTTTCGCAAGGTCACCATAAGAAAGCCGCTACGACATGGGCATAGAGCCAACCGTTTGGCAGCTATGTGAGATAAAATAAACAGTCCCACCCATCCAATTTGTCCGAGAAGACAATTACGTGACAGCTGCCAGCTTTATAACGTTTTCACGTAATGAGGTGATGACCATAACTTGAAACAGACCTCGACGTCTTGTAAAGCATACCGTTGAGGTCATCCCACAGGCTGCAACCTGCCAAGAGAAATCAGTTCAAGCGTCCCTGTTTTTTCGGCGTCAGCCAAGTAATTTGAGGTTTAACGCACACAGAAACGAGTTACAAACATGGTCCAACTAATTTATTTAAGTCCAAAGACTGCGAGTTATGTTGTTACTTTGTTCAGCCAGTTCGCACGCCTTTCCCATGGAAATACTAAATTCGAAATTGCCGCCGTTTCTCTCTCACCCTCCTCGAACGATTTGGTAACGTGCACGCTGTGAAGTCGCAATGGCAGGCCCGGAGGGCGATGTCTAACATACTGCGAGAACGTTTAACGCGTATATTCTGCAAATGAGCAACAAATAGTCAATAGCAACCTAGAAATAGATTAACATGAAAATTTAGAACAGTGCAATAGTACCGAACGCGCTGAAAACCAATGTGACGTCACTCCGGTGGATTTCGAGGGCGTCTTCTTCACTTACGAGGTCTTACGAGGTCTTACTGGCAGTGAGTTGAAAAAGTAAATATTGAATTACACGATGCTGCCTGCAGCAAGGGTTCAAAAAATTCATTCGTGTCTACTGAATGGAGGTTGCCGACGGAGTACCAAGTTCCAGGGACGTTTAAAATCTTCGGGCTTATACCTTTTAGGAACAACGCGTTTTCCTTTTATCTTCACGCAAAAGCTATCGTAGATGACGACCTCAGATATACCTTTCCGTTAATTTTGTACCCGGAGATTCGAAGTCCTTGACCATGGTATTAATGATCGATTGATGATAAACTGGACATGTTTGATGATTCCAGAATACAGGCGGTATGCTCATTAATTTTTTTAATTCCTTCTAGTAGTCATCGTATCTGTTTCCATTTGGTAGACTGAAAATGCGGTTTTTGTCGAGAAGAATTTCCGAGCACGGAAGAATAGTGCGGTTATCCAAATACTGGATCAGTCAATAAAACAAATTAAAAACGCGTTGCCGACCGGTTTATGAAGTGCGTTGCTAACTACAAAACATATATTCCAGAGTTTTCGCCCGTATACAACGAGATGCGGTGCGTCTTCGAAGACTGAAACCGAGGACGCGGGTTTGATCCCAGCCGCGGTGGCTGCTTTTCAGATGTAGGCGAAAAGCGAAAACGCCCGTGTGTCGAGATTTCGGCGCACGTTAAAGCTGCCCAGGTGTTCAAAACTAATGCGGATTCCTCCACTAAGGAGCGCCCCATAGCCCAGGTGTATCTTTGGCGCATTAAACCTGCGAAATTAAAAAAACAAAACAAATTTTGGAAACGACTTTGAAGAAAGCTTCGAACCCGCTCCATGTAGGCTGGGAAGGATAATTGGTGTATGTGCTTAAGATATGCGTTAGTTCCAGGTGGATTCCGAGGCGTTTAAACGACTCAAGGTGAGCATGCCGAAATGGACCGGACGTCACCTTGAGTGTCGATTTTGAGGTTGAGAGGTAGTTTGAAAAATTCACGTGAGTTCAAGGTGAAATGAAGGCTTATGAAGTCATCGCCAACATGCGATTCCGCAGGCTCTTTGTCGACTAAAGCTTCCTGGCGGAATGAACGTTACATTGGTGTGGCCTCAACTGCCTGCAGCAATATAATAAATCCCATAGCGCAAGTAGCATCCGATTGGTCGGTGTCCATTATTATATAGGTACAGTCTTTGCCAAAACGTTTTAGGCCAAGCCATAATTTTTTGTTGCGCAAATAATTCAAGCAAACATTTGACGTTCAAGTGTGGGAGAAGTATTTTAAAACAATAAAAAAGAAAGGTGTTTTGTCATCATTATGGCTTAAAACATTGCAGTCTCACTCACAGGTAAGCTTGTATTTTGAATTATGAATTATTTGTGGCCCAATGACTTTTGACATGGCTTGCGAACTTTTGACAAAGACTGCACGTTCGCAACCTGAAGAGGAGGTGAAGTCATGAAGGGTGAAATCAGAGGAGATTTTAGGTACCGACACTCCACCCCCCCCCCCCTCCCTCTCCCACCCAAGCAATTTCTTCGATAATTCTACCAACTGCTATCAATTTCGGAGGCAGCCATGAATACAATAGCCAGCGTTTTTAATGAGAACCTATTGCCAAAACATACATCAATAAACGGCGGGAAAGACTGTGGAACTAAGCCAGTTTGCCTTTTAGAAAATGACGTGAAATGTACACTGCATTCTCCTTATCAGTTCTATTGTTGTAACTATCACCTCTTCCTATTCAAAGCGCGTGCGCTGTTCTAATCAAAACGTGCGGTTGTTAGTCAGCGCACGTCCTGCCACGTTCTTTGTTCGTCGTTACCGTACAATTTTCTCTGGGTTACATAATGAAGCACTAGAGGCCATTATTCTTTGTTCATTACAACAACATTCGGAGCGGTTGGTGGCTGTGTGTGAAGGTTGTTTGTTTGTTTTCACTATTTCAGGCATTCGAAGAATACAAACATGTTATTCCTGCAAATGAATCCCTGACACTGGTTCCGGGAGCTTTGAGGGCACAGATGGTCTTCTTGGAATCGCTTCTTTATTTTTTGAAGTAAAATAATGCCGCTGAGTAAAACAAGCTGCACAAACACATTTCGAAATTTCACTTCCTTTGTCAACAATGTGCGCTATTATAAACCCTCACACTGCAGTGCTCGCGTATATCACATCTGTGATACGTCTGTTCTATGCCGCTTGTGACTTTCATGTGTTTCTTCTGTACTCATCCAAGCTGCTTTGCTGTTTTCCTGTTATGTCCAACAAACACGACAAAGTAGCAACTTTATTACAATTTATTTCATGCTGGAATAGAGGCAGTTGGAAAAGAGGTCCTTCGAAATTCCCAAACTGCATTACAAATTGACCTCGATGTAGAAATACCAAAGAAAATAGGACGAACAGATTTCTGCATGCACTTCAAAGGCTGCCATATTTTGTTAGCAAACATTGTGACGTTTGGCAAAGATGTCATTGTTGACGGAGGCGTACGCCGGAGCAGCAGGCACGTGTGTTCTCACTAAACGCCTGTTTTAAAGGCTTAAATGGACACTGATTAGTGGAAACAACTTAGCCCTTATTGGTAGAATACCGTGTCGCTAATCTAAATGCAAAATTCTCGCCACTAGCAGTTGTTTAATACGGCAAAAAAAAATTCCGAAAACGCATCCCCGTATGCCTGCCCCATACGCTTTCCCGCACTACATTTTGTGATATCACTAAGGCGCGGGATTGGTGGAAGCGCTTTAGGGGCGAAGCCCCTTAGGTGCTCGGGCGTACGCCCCTCCAACGTGATGTCCAATGATTCTCACTTGCAAAAAAGATCAGGGAAGCTGACACTTATAGCAACAAAGATGGAGTAAAGGTCGTTGAGGCAGCGAAGAAGAAGTAAATCGGCTGCAATCGTGGACTTAAACAGTCGTGGTGGTCGTGAAGGTTGCGTACAGCTTCGCTACCTTCAAGTCTTGCGCGTTAGTGTGAGCATCCTTCATTTTTTCTGTACCTTTCTTAGGAGGGCGGTAAAGTGTGGTGAGGCTTCATGACGACAATGATTAGTCTTGCCTGGGGACCGCCATACAAAACTGTCGATGAAAACCAAACCCCCTTGTGATTGAGTTGTGCGCGTTGCGACGAAAGGGGCAGCCTATGAGAACATGTCCTTGGGAAGTAGGCGACGATAGAGTAAAAACAAAAGTATAGGGCTTAAGCTTTCTCCGGCATTTTACGACGTGCTATTCAATAATGTCGCGAAAATTCGAATGGAAGCAGGCCTTCTTATTTTCATACAACACCTACTACATTGCCATTGGAAAACAATCTTCCTAGTAAATAATTTGGGTATAACAGTACAGCCGACTTTCAGGGGGCTGGGTATACGCAACGCTTAACAGGACAGGACAAATGGGGTACCATGGAGGTATTAAATAAAAGACAGAGCTTTGCAACTTTTCTACCAGTTTGCTTACATGGGGCCTGAAACTTTCTAGCAATGCATGCATGTGGGTATGAAGCCGACTTTAATGGTGCTTGGTGTATGGCACACCTGCCCATCGGGAGCTTCTGCAGTTTTTACATCAGCGAATTTTGACGTTGCAGTTTCCGACAACTGACGGGGACCTTAAAGCTCTCCAGTGTGGCAGCTCACACGCAGCACCATGCCTCCAATCCCGAACATGACCCGGTCCTGTAACCCTCAACACATCTGGCAGTGGAACTGCCGTGGTTTTCGAACTAAAAGAGCCAACCTGCAAGCTCACATCGCCGCCATACCCAACCCCCCCCCCCCTCCTCCTGGCACAACAAGAAACGTACCACCCAACCAAGCTAAAAGACTTTGCATCTCACTCCCCGCCAGACTTCCCCCCGATAGCCACCCTTGTACACCGAAATATTGCCACCAAGCATCAAACTTTCGCCTCACCAATCCCACACATACTCACTGCTCTCCTCCTTCCCAAATCCTCTGTCAAACGTCGGCACGTTCTCAACATCTGCAGCTCCCGAAATCCAAACACATCTCCTTCAAATACATCTTTCACCAAGCCCTTTCTCTCGCTAAACGTGACCCTCTCATAATTGTAGGCGACTTCGACGCCCCCAGTGTGGAGTGGGGTTACTCTCACACGACTGGCAAAGGTCGTTTACTATCTGAACTTGTCCACTCCCTTCAACTCACACTCCACACCGACTATTCCTCCACCACACGCATTGGCAACAGTGCTCAGCGTGACACCACTCCCGACCTAACCTTTAGCACTGGAAAATTCACCCATCATACCTCCAGGACACCAGACACACTCGGCAGCGATCATTATAAGCACATCTCTTACCCTTAAGGGCATTACCACAACGCCCCCACTCCCACTATGAACACGCACAGATTGGGATCTCTTCCGTACTGAATGCCCCCTCTCGCCAACCACCACCTGTGACTCCGACCTAGAACAATGGATGACCCACCTTCTCTCAGCTAAACAATTTGCAACGAAAACCATCGACGCTGCTCCTCCAGTGCAATATGTAGACACGCACCTCCGTCACCCTTGGGAGGCTTACACCAGCATAGAGGAGTGCTGGTGTAAACATAAACACCGACGCAACCTTCGCCTCAAACTACACACCGTCCGTACAAAGATCGAGGCACACGCACTAACCTTAGCCAGGAACAAATGGAATAACATTTGCGACAAAATGCGAGGCCAGCTCTCCACTAAGAAAGTTTGACACATCCTCCGTGCCTTACTCGACCCGCGCTTTACTAAGACCCCATCTCGGAACCAAACCACTCAACTGATAGCGGACACTCAACTCTCACCCACTGCCCTATGAGGCAGCCTCCGCTCCAATTACATCCCACCGCCCTCACCACACCCTGTTGGTTTCCCACAATACACTGGCAACCCCAATACACAGCTCGATGCCCCTATCACCTTTGCAGAGCTACATGCAGCGATCCAAGCCCTGAAATGTAACACCGCGCCAGGACATGACAACATCCCAAACGCCCTCTTACGACACCTAGACGGGGAGGCCCTCGAACACCTTATGCAACTATTTAACCAACACTGACTTAAGCACACCCTCCGCTCCACCTGGAAACACTCCAAAACCTGGAAAACCCCCTCCATACACAACCTTCGCCCTATCTCACTTACCTCCTGCCTTGGCAAACTTCTCGAACACGTCCTGCAGAATCGTATTAATGCACACACCTTGAACACACTCAATCAAGCCTACCCCCCAACATGATCGGCTTTCGACCCAACATATCCACTCAAGGCGCCCTTATACAGTACCATCATGATTTCCACCAACACCCCACGAAACTAGACCACACCTCTGTTCTCTCGCTGGACCTTCAAAATGCATTTGACAATGTCTCACATCAGAGCATCCTTCAGGCAGTTTCATCCCAAAACCTGGGCCTACACTTCTATCACTATATCTATAACTTTCTTACAGAACGTACTGCTACCACCCGCTTCGGTCATGTCCAGTCTGATCTTTTCCACATGCCAGACCGCGGAACGCCACAAAGAGCGGTCCTCTCGCCCACGCTCTTTAACCTCACCCTAATCGCACTTGCCCGCTCTCTCCTCACCATGCCCACACTACGCAGCACACTGTAACCAGGTGACATTCATTGCCCTGTGGGTTCATTCTGGCTCCGACCAACACGTTAAAACAACACTACAATACGGCCTCACCAAGTCTTAGGCCACATCGAACCTTTGGCGCTTCAGTGCTCTCCACAAAAATCCGCTCTCCTAACTTTCACGCCCCCTCGTAGCAAGCCCCCTCCAAACCCCCCCATACAACTTTTTATACACTCTGACCCAATACCCCACACACAGCAAATTAGAGTATTAGGTCTAACCCTAACACACAGCAGATCACCCGCACTCACCCTCCAGCACGTAAAGAAATACGTTACCCAAACCACGCATCTCATTAGACGAATCGCCAGCAAACACCACGGCATCACGGAACAGGACCGCCTCCGTCTCGTACACAGTGTTCTACTCAACCTTATCTTGTACCACCTACCATACCTTAACCTTACATCTACCCAACTCGACTCACTTGATGCACTCCTCCGGAAGACGTATAGGCATGCACTCCTGCTTCCCCCTTACGCACCAACGCATCGCTTACTCGACCTCGGCATACACAACACCATAGGGGAGCACCTAGACCCCCACCGTGTCTCCCAACTCACGCGCCTCGCGTCCTCCCCTACAGGGCACTACATTCTCAACTCTATAAACGTACTACCACCCACCATTCCAATCCCCCCACTCCACATTCAACCTCACATCCGTAACAGCATCCGAATTCGCCCAATTCCTCGCCACATGCACCCAACTTTCCATACAGCTTGCCGACTAGCACGAGCCAACGCCCACGCCAAACTATACCCACCATCCCCATGCACACTATACACTGATGCCACACCCTACCCTCACAAACCTGCACACTGTGTAGCTGTTGTTGGCCATCACACATCACCAAACGTCACAGCGGCTACCATCCTAACTAGCAACACAACCACGGCGGAGGAGGCAGCCATTGCCCTTGCGCTCACCCAGCGCCCCACCCCCGAATTCGTCCTCTCTGACTGTCAGCAGGCCATCCGAAATTTTATTCGCGGTAACATCTCTCCCATGGCATTAAAAATTCTCTTAAAAAATCCTCCATCCGACATCGCGACCCCGCTGTGGACGCCAGCCCACACAGGCGTAGGCGCTAATGAAGTGGTGCACGTACGTGCTCGCGAACTAATTCACCGGGTCGCCATTTTCACTACACCTATACGCGATGCCCCTGCAGGCAAGCCAACCTCCCTCCTGCAATACAGGGATATTGCCCTGCACTACCGCCTTCTCCGCCACCGGTACCCACCCCCGCACCCACACCTCTCTCCGGAGGCAGGCCACATGCTGCGCATCCTACAAACACACACCTTCCCACACAGAACACAATTGATACACAGTCATCCACACCTCTTTACTGACCCTACCTGTCCAGCCTGCGGGGCACTCCACACTCACTACCATTCCCTCTGCGAATGCCAGAGTCAGGCCAAGTCCTCACCACCTCCCGGGCCCTGGCGGTCGCGACGGCCCTGTGGGCTTCCTCCACCTCCAATACCTGATCCCGATGGACAAAAAAACGTATGCCTTCTTCCCTTCCGTCGAAGCCTTTAGTGAATCAGGTGTCGGAAAGACCATGCCGAGGATGGCTTTCCTGATATTACTCCGTGAAATAATAGTTAACCGCATAAGCGACAGCCTAGACTTCCAACAACCAAGGAACAGGCTGGGTTTAGAAAAAGATACTCTACAATCGACCGCATCCAAACAACCAAGTGGTTGAAAGATGCGAGGGCATAATATACCGCTTTACACGGCATTTATAGACTATTGAAAAGCCTTTGATTCAGTAAACACTGCCCCATTCATGAATGCCTTATAGGACCAAGGGATAGAGGAGACCTACCCAAGGCTCCTAGACGACATATGTGAGAAATGTACAGTGCGCGTCAGACTTGTTTAGGGGAAGCGAGCGCACTGCTCTGGAGCGGGCTGGCGACATCGGCTGGTGGCGGCTGTGTTGGAAATAGTGTGCCGTTGTGCGCGCATAGATCTCGAACAGGGTAAGGCCGGTCGTCACTCCGCATGGGCCACTCTAACTTGCAGACGCCACCACCCACGAGGGGCTGTTGTCTTCCAAAGTGTCAGCTCTGAGGGGTGACGGGCCAAATAGACGTATCGTTTCACGCGGTGCAATCTCAGTGCAGGAAATTACTAAATCGTACAAAACTACCTGCGCTAATCTTCTTAATCTCACGCGTAGCAAACGAAAAGCAAGAAAAAAGAATGCACTGCAGCGCTTTCCTTCGAACCTTCTGCGCGATTACGTAACTGTCTGCGCTGATAATGCATCGTCGAAATTACGCGCCGGTCACCGCTTACGTCTGGCACTGCAGAACAGAAGCGCCCCTCACGGGAGGCGGCGTCAGCAGATTAGACTGGCCCATGCTAAACGACGACTGGCCCGAGCCTGTCCGAGATTTGCGCACGCGCAGTGGCAAGCTATCCCCAACCTAGCAACCTCCGCGAGTATGCTCCGGTGCAGCGCGCTCGCTTGCCCTAGACAAACTTAACGCACATTGTATGGGCAGGATAACCCGTCACAAGCAAAGCGACAAATTCCCGATCCGAAAGGGAGTGCGACAAGGAGATACCATCCCGCCAAAATTGTTCGCAGCGTATCTGGAGGGGGTATTTAAGAAGATTGACTCGGAAAACTTAGGTTAAAAGATAAACGGGGGATAGTTGAGCAGTTTAGGGTTTGCAGACTATAGTCTTTCTCAGTGAATCTGCAGAACAACTAAAAAAAATCAGATCAACAGAGAGCTTCACCGATAAATATGAATAAATCGAAAGTAATGATAAGTAAACATGCTGATTGCGTCTTTTTCAGCATAGGTAACGAAAAACTGGAACATGAATAAGATTATAACAACCTTGGCCAGGTGGTCAGTGCTGGTCCCAACCACGAAAAAGATGTGGCACAAAATAGAATGCGTTGGGATGCACTCGGCAAGCACTCGCAACTAATGAAAAGTAAGCTACCTCTATCCCTAAAGAGAAAAGTACCTGAAAATAAATGCACCTTGGCGATGTTGACACACGGAGCGGAAGCTTGGCGCCTTACTAAACAACTAGAAAGCAAACTTAGACCTGACCAACGGGAAATGTAGCGAATAGGAGTAAAGCTTAAGGACAAGAAACGAAGAACCTAAATAAGAGAGCAAACTCGAGTGGAATATAACATACTAGTTCAAATTTTAAAAAATTAGGAGGCTCACACTAACACGCAAGACTTGAAGGTATACCGAAGCTGTACGCAACCTTCACGACCATCACGACAGTTCCAGCTGATTTGCTTCTTCTTCACTGCCCCAATGACCTTTATTGTTGCTGTAAACTGTGAGCTTCCTTCTTGTTTTTTTTTTTTTTTTTTTCGAGTCTTTCTCGTTCCGAACAAGCATTGCCACGACTACGGCGAACGCTGGAGTCTTTCTCGTTCCGAGCAAGTGTTGCCACAATTACGGCGAACGCTGGAGGGTTTTCTTTTTGGCCCCTCTTTGACAATTTCTTAGGTGGGTATGCGTGGCTTGCAATTGCAAACGTGCGGCGATGACGCTGAGCGGTCGCCGCGAAACTCGTACACACGATCGCTCGGCATTTTTTTTTTAACTGCCGGGTGGTCGCCGCAATCTTGGCCAATCTCCCTACGTGGGTATGCTTGGCTTGACAAACGTGCGCAGGGGACGCTGGGCGGTCGTCGCGAGGCACGCATACACAAGCGCTAGGCCTTTTCTTCGCTTTGTTAACTACCGGGCGGTCGCCGCGAGGCCCACGCTCACGTGAACACGCTCGGTGATTTCTTGGAATTTTTAACTGCTGGCACGAAAAATTACAATTTAATAAAGAGCTTCCCTCTTAACAAAAAAAATGGACTTGGACTGGCCATTTAGTAAGACGAACTGACAACAGGTGGACCCCGAGGTTAACAGCATGAACACCGAGAGACGGGATTAGAAGAGGAGGAAGGCCATTAACTCGAAGGAGAGACGAAATAAGAAAATTAGGAGGCAAAGAAGGAGGGACACGGGCAGCGCAGGTCAGAAGCGGGTGGAGGTCAATGGGGGAGGCCTTCGTCCTGCACTGGACCTAATAGACTGTTCATGATGATTTCCTTGATTTGACCAAGAGTTGGCTCGTTGAAAAAAGTCCCGAAGGAAGTTTTTTTCAACGAGCCAGCTCCTGGTTCGTTAAGGAAAAGTCCTGTTAAAGGAGCTCAGGCTGTCAGTGATCTTAACGGCCACATAGAAGAATGTAGACGAGGGCCGGGCTGTAATGCAGTGAACTGGCCACTGGAGGACTATCCGAGTAACACAGTGGCTGCCGTGAGGCGGGTCTGGAAGTAAGGAAAGAAAGACAACTCGATGGAGGGATGAAATCACCGTTGTGCTTGCCATCGAAGCTTCGAGGCCATCAAGGCTGCAATCGGAAGACTCGTAGTCTTGTGAACCTTCCGTTTCAAGCGACCGCTCGGGACAACAGTTTAGGCGCCGTTAGAGCTCGTGTTTCACCTGCATAGCAGTTCGACGAATTAACGGGACACTGCAGTCAAAATACAAGTTGCTCTATCTCGATAGATTAGCTCACCGAGAACACGAACATACCCCTCTTACGAGTAGCTTCGTAAAAATAAGATAGAAAATAGCAAAAACATGAAGACAGGTGCCGCCGCCACTGGCAATACGACGCAACTTCCACCGGAAGTGGCTAAAACGTCTGGCGTGCGAAACATCTTTCCTGACTGCTACTGGATGGCGCTACTTATCCATACTTGGGGCGGTGGTACCGCTTTTCGATGAAGCTTGCGAGCTACGCACGAGCGGTTGGTTCGACGCCAACATTCGCGGGCCATCAATAGGAACATATGTTTTTCTTCAATAGGGACCGGGCGGCCGTTGTATGGCACCACCGTCGTTTCAGCGAACAGCGCCGCCCGTGGCGAACCGCTCGTCAGTGGAATGCCGGTGGCGGTCAGCGCAGCGTTGTTGTGCATGGCGTTCTGTCGTTTTTCTGCGGTGTGGCTGGCAAAGCGAACGTAACCCCACGTGCATTTTTCAGATCGGTAAATCTTGAGTGTGGATGTGACGTTTACGAGGCATGCCATGTGTGTTATTTACGCCCATGCTCAGTATTTACAAATAGCAGACGACGCTCAATGCGCCAAGCTGGAAGTCAAGCTGGAAGTGAAAGTTCGTTGCTTCAGGCAATTTTTTCATGCCTGCATGCAGTTTCGCGAATCCAGGAGTATATTGCCGCTAAATGCTCCCACAAAGCCGGTGTGTGCAACCGATCTAGGAATGCTGCGGCGCTGGCCTTTGGCAGTTGATGACGAAACGGCGCCGACGTCGTGCACAAGCGAAAGATAAAGTTGGAGGGTGTCTTCGAAGATTTACCTCAAAACAGAAATTGTGACGGACGACGCTTCCGTATCTTCATTACCTACGGCTGAAATGTGTTTAATTTCACAGAAATGCTCTTACTACAGTAATCGGGAATCGTTGATAGAATAAATACCGCATGATAGTAGAATGTTATTGCTTGTCGTGGAGAAGCATTGCTTTACAAGAATTGCAATGGTTGCTGGCTAGTTGGTAAATGCTTTTTCAAAAACCAATTCTTGCGTGGCTGAAGGACGCAAGACAGGAGGGTGCCCCAAAACCTGTACTCAGCTTCACAACTGAATGCTGCGGTCGGTTTACAAGCTGCATGCCACCTACGCTTGAAAAATCATGCACACCTCCGTCTAACGACGATGATGGTTTATCGCAAAGTTCTATCGTATGGGTTTCCTTGGTTGCCTTCTGGATTTAAACTTTGACTAGTTAAGCGTGGAATTTGACCAGCAGGCAGTTTGTTCTTTTGATCGCAGCGTCTTTGACTTTGACCATTTCCCATTCGATTTCGCACGAAGAAAGCTTTGTGTTCAACCATGATAATCATTAGACGGAGGGCTAGATGATTTTGCTGTTTAATTTTGAACTTCCATACCCCCTCTCCAAATCTAAACTTTTTCCAGCGTGTCGGAAATGTGTCTGTGGTGGAGGACTCGGGCTCATGCACCCATATCTGAGGCAACTAATCGCGCGTTTTTGGTGTCTTCACCAGGCATTACACGATTTTTTTAGGTACTCTGTAAAGAATACTTAAGCAATAAAAAACACCGGCTGATGTTAACACTGCCACATTTTTTAACTATCAGTGCCACCCTTTATTCTACGCAGGTGTTAAAACGGGAAGGGGAGGAGGGATGGTTTGTAGCTTGGGCTGTTGAGTTGGTGAATAACTTTGGCTCTTGATAAAATGACCACCACAAACGTGGGATTTCCACTTCGGCTTTCAGGCTCCCATGCTGTCACAGTGTCGTTCACCAAAACCGAAGGTACAAAGCTCACGGTTACAGAAAGTGTAAACTACCGCAACATTTCTACGGCTACACGGTAATCCATCTAGTATGCAGGTGCCTTTCTATTTAAAGCACACGTATCGAGGTATCCCAGCGCTAAGGCTGGCGTGGAAACCGTAGTCATTGAAACCAGTGAAGATAATTTAAAGTGGTAGAAGTGAATTCTAATATTGCTAAAAGTTTTATTCCTATTCAGATCGCGCAAAGCCAGGCGCAGAGTGCTGCAAAAAGCGCTCGTGTCAATGTAGCCCTTCCCCAACCTTACAAGCACCCAATAGGTTTGCGTAGCCGTTAGTGCATTTAAGAAGAAAATAATACTAATAATAGCAGTTTTATTCGTACTCAGAACGGGTGGAGCCATGCGCAGATCGCTGCAAAAAGCGCTCATGCCATTGCAGCCGATACCCAACTTTAGACGCGTCCGACAAGTTTACGTAGTCATTACTGCATCTAAGAACCCAACACATCTGTTTAGACTTCGTTTCATCTCACATGTCTGCTCACAACGCCACCAAAACATACGAAGCACCGAAGCAAACACGACAAAAACAACGGGAGGCTGTGTAGTTCAATGCACCGGCTCATTCCACTGACGAGGGGAGCGCCGAGTGGTGGCGCCACCCGTCCAGCTGCCCGGTCCCTATAGCGCGCCAATGCTGATCACAAGTCACATGAAAAAAACATTTTGCTTTGCGGCCCGGAGAAGCAAAAAGACGTGGTAGTTCGGGAAATCTCGACTGCTTCGACCGAAGCTGACCATACAGGTCGGGTACGTGGTAGCTTCATATTTGGTTGCGTCTATGTTGCTATACATCACCGCTGCCTGCTTGCTTCCGGTTCATCGTGACGCGAACAGTCGCTGTTGGTGTCATGTTTGATCAGCGTTGTACCAGCGATTTTTTTAGCAATTAAGGCCTCTTTATCACCGAATCAACGCTAAAATGGCCTTGGGAAGGTCAGACTTTCGTTGGAAACAAACTTGCTGGTAGGGCGACGGCATGCCCAAGGACCGGTAGAACAGGTGAAAATGTAGGTAGTGACGGGAATGCGCCTTCCGCATCCTTCAAGGCGGTGCACGCCCCATAGCCGTTCGTCTGAAGTTACAGGCAAAAAACTGGCAGCAGAAAGAACGTTACAGCAGCTCAAGGCCCTTTTTCGCCATCTGTCGAACCGAACCAGCTAACAATATAGTGAAACCAAAATATTACCCTTCACTATTTACGTTGTTATTACACTTACCCTCGTTTTTTTAAACTTGTAAGACAATCACGGTGAGCCGCCTTCACTTCGGAGGCCAAGCAGGCGAACGGCGCAGTGAACGTGACGCTATGCTCAATCAAATAAAATACCCGATTGTGGAATAGCTACTGTCCCAAGTTCCCAGTATTTAGAAAATTTATTGCCCTTCATTTTCATGCTTCTAACGAAGGAACTTTTTTGTGTTACTTTGCATCGAAAAGCTGCTACCTTGCAACACGACCACGTGGCACTGTTCTGACGAGGCTCCGCACCAAACTGCGCAACAAGATTAAAAGCTCCCAATTTCATTCCTTCAACGTAAAAATGCACAAATTTCTCACTACTAACGTCAAAAAATGTTTGGATGCACCTCTCCGACAAAAAAGAGAAAGTAACAAAAATTAAAATCAAGGACGCGGACGTGACTGATACCAGCTGCATAGCGACAGCATTTAACGACTACTTCTCTTCTGTCTTTGTGTGAACGGGTGACACCCCTCCTGATTTTCATGCGAACAATCTCGAACTGCCAGACAATTGATCATAACACAGGAAGAAATTTTCACAGCTCTCCTTCATCTTGGCATAAAAAAATCGGCTGGGCCGGATGAAATGCCTAATGCTTTTTTTTATCGGTATGCCGAGTGGTGTTCCAAATACTTAGGCTTAATATTTAGGGAAAGCTTGTTGCAAGGATAAGAGTAGATTGGAAGAAGAGAAAATTGGTACCCATTCATAAATGGGGTGATAAATATGACGTGAAAAACTACCGCCCCATTTCATTGTTATGTGCAGCCGGCAAAGTTATGGAACACTTCCTTTTCAAACATTTAAGTTCTTTTTTGGAGAGTAACCACTTTTTTTCACAAAATCAACACGGTTTCCGGCAAAGCTTTTCAACCACAACGCAGTTAATTCACACTACTGATGACTTCCTCAAAACACTTGAAAAAGGTGGACAAATTGAGGCGATTTTTTTCGAGTTCGAAAAAGCTTTCGATCGAGTTTCTCATTCTCACTTGATGTTTAAAATTCGCCGAATCCTAACTAAGGAAAGCATTCTTCGATGGCTTGATTCTTATCTATCTCACCGATACCAACACGTTCAGATAGCCGATAGAAATTTTACTTCTGCATTTCAATGTACCGCAGGGCTCCGTCTTAGGACCACTTTTATTTTTTATTTATCTAAACGACATGTCCTCCGAATCTACCGTGCGGTGTCGTTTTTTCGCGGATGACGGCGTTGCGTACCTGCCCATTCAATCAAGAACAGATTACGCCGCCCTAAATGAATACTTATCGGTCATTAAAGCATGGTGTAACTCCTGGAAAATGAGCCTCATCATACCAAAGTGCGCCAAGATAACCATAACGCGTAAAAAAAAAAAACCTTGGAATTCACGTACATGTTAAACAACACTGCTATAACAACCGTTAACCAGTACAAATGCCTTGGACTGACCATCACTTCTAATTTGAGCTGGAAAACGCATATCGAAGGTATAACATCAGCAGCACTACGGCGATTGTGGTTCTTAAGGCATCGCATGAGACACTGTACCAGCAAAACAAAACTAGTCGCTTACATTTCATTGGTACGCCCATTGTTGGAATATGCTGACGTCTTATGGGATCCTCACACACAAACAGAAAAACACTTGCTTGAACGAATCCAAAATAAAATACAGTAGACACGTTTCAGTCACGGAACTCCGTAATAGATTCGGTCTTCCCCCATTAGAGTCCCATAGAAAGCTACATCGCATAAAATTCCCGTATAACATAGTCAACGGACACTCAGGACTCGCCTTTCACACTTACATGCGGTACAATACATCGCGAAAAACGCGGAACGAGCATGACAAAACCATAGCAATGCCGCTTACAAAAACAAATTATCGGCGATATTTTTTCTTTCCACGAATGAATTCCGATTGGAATGAACTACCCCATGACGTCACCAGCATTGCAGCGCCAGACGCATTCTTATCAGCTGCCACTGCCTGTTCGTACTAAAAGTTGTCTGGTCACATGTGCAGGTTTAGATTCCTCTTATCATGCTTTTCCACTTCGTGTTGTGAACAAAACGTGGATAGTATTTCGGTGCCGCTCTTTTGTTGCTCCTGTAACCCGAGAACGTACATGTCCCACGCAATCCTGTTATGTGGTGATTTTATTTCTGCACCGTGAACTGTACTGTGTTACGTGGCTGCAAGTATGCAAGTTTGTATAACTCCTGCCTTGGCCACCAAGAGGTGGCTGGCCGTATGTATTAAATAAATAAATAAAAATAACTCAGATCACAAGGAAAGTGTTAGGACAGACAATACAAACAAATATTTACGTGTTGCACAGGGGGACTAGCAACCAGATTGATTGATTGATTGATTGCAGGTTTTAACGGGCCGACGCAACTCAGGCGATGACGCGCGCCGTAGTGGAGGGCTCCGGATTAATTTTGACCACCTGGGACCTTTAACGTGTGCCGAAATCTCGTACACACGGGCGTTTTTGCTTTTCGCCTCCATGAGGAAAGCGGCCGCCGCGGCCGGGAATCGAACCCGCGACCTCGTGCTCAGTAGCGCAAGGGACTAGCAATCAGCCTTATGAAGATGGACATTATATTTGCACAGACGTGAAAAGGAATCCCGCGAGTGACCCCCTTTGATGCGAGAGGTTTGAGAAGTTACACCAAGGTATTGAAAGTTCATCTTTTCGCGTGTCCCCTCGTTTTCTTTTGAACCTATTCTGATAACTCATGGTCTTTTATTAAAGCAGTAACGTTTGCCTTATCACGACACGCTGCGTGTAACCCAAAATAACTCCTGCAGGACGATGCCATTTAGCCGGCTGTAGTCTTTCATAGCACATAAAGGTGTTCACGGCGCGTCGAGATGCCTCGCTGAGCACAAACAGCAGTTTATTCCGTATGTGCCAAGAATAATGCCCAATTTGACCGAAATCCAAGGTACGCATCATATTTCCGGCCTCATTCCCCTGGTGGAGTTAAAGTCATGAGCCATTCCACTCTTTGAAAGTGGATTACATGCGCAGATTTTTTGCACATGACACAGAGGTGAGCGATAATTAAGGCGAAAGGTGTGAGAAAATTTGATTTCTTCTGAGTGTTGGCCAGGGTCATGCTCATCGAACGACACGTGCGCAAACGCACACTTGTTTATTTTGGCTCTACACATCGCGAAAATGGTGCCTATCGATGACAAATATACTCAAAATGAAAATCCAAGCAATGATACGTATAAGCTTGAGGTCTAAGTGATGTTTTTATCTTGCAAATGGTGCCTATCACTGGCTAATCTACTGAAATTCATATTCAAGAGGTGAGACGTATAAGCTTGAGGTCCAAATTATGTTTTGAACGGTGTGCGAATTTGGTGGTGACCACGTACTACTACAGCGCAGACATCGGGACGTATGTTGTCCAACACCTCTCGCAGTTCAGAGACCCATAAACATCGGCGGCTTTTGCTTTCGGACCCCCCCCCCCCCCCTCACAAAAAAAAAAAAAAAAAGAAACCCTAGCCGTATAAGCTTCGCGTAAAACTCAGCCGTCAACATCATCAGAGAACCACCACCACCCCTTCCCCGTTCCTACCATCATCAGCCTCATCATCATCATCATCAACAACAACAACAACAACAACAACAGCAACAACAGCAGCACCTGCGGCAGCGGCAGCCACATGTTACAATTTTGGGGGTTTTTGGGTACGTCCGTGCGAACCACAGCTGTCATGGACCCCTGCCTCCTGTCTTCTCACATAATCTCCACCCTGTTGACGCTTTAATCTCACAGTCACCCGTATTCGTGGCACCAGGAGTGGGCAAACTGGAAAAAAATGAAGATAAAAAAAAGTCCGCCAAACTTCCTCGCGCTTAGAGCCCCTAAATAAGCTCCTCGCGCTCATGCCAGCGCGGAAAGTCTAAAGTCTGCGCAGCCAAAAGAGAAGGGTGTTGCGCAGGATTCACTCCCGCGCATTTGTGGAAGCAAGCAGGGGTGGCCGTGGAGATACGCAGGCGACACGAGTCTAATGGGCGCCCGCGTGATGTACGGTCAACGCGTCGGCGCGGTTCCGAGCCGGCAGGACTCGATGCTTATCGCGTCTCAGGCCCGCGCCGGAGATAGAACACCTGTCGGCGTCCGCGTGGGACGGCGTGGGCACCCATTCGTGGTCCTGCTTGACTGGACAGCGAGTCGGACACGGGCCTAATGAGGACGCAGCGCCTTTTGTTTATGCTCGAGCCATGGGCGTTTGTTGGGCATCCCCGCATCCCACCCCTGCGCGGCAGCTGAGCAGCCTCCACGTCTGCGAGTTGCCTGTGTCCGGCGCCTACAGCGGCCTTCTGCTCCGCTTGCAATCTGACACGGTGAGTTTGTGCACCCCCGTCGCTCAGGGCGTCCATTTTGCGGAAAGAGATATTAGGAGGCGAGTATAGCGAGTTCAACTTTTTTTTCTTTTGTTTTTTATTTTTGCTGAGCGGGGAAACAATTCGAGCGAGTGACTTCTCTGTTAGAATTCCGAAAGGTAGGAGCAATTTCCAAATGAAGGAGAATATGTTTGAGTACTGGTAAAAGCGAAGTGTTCGTACAAAAAAAAAGCTTATAAACAATTGATTTCTGTTTCGATAAGAAAGATTGGGACATAAATTGCAAATGGAAATAAAGGTATCACCCTCAGCTCGCCGCCAATCTTTAGACGTGTAACTTCGTTACTGCGATCCAGAAAGATTGTTAGTCCATCAGTTTATTTATTTATTTATTTATTTGTTTCTTTGTTTGTTTATTTATTTGTCTCACCAAACAAACTCTACGAAAACATTAGCCTTCAAGATATGGGTTTGTCTTATTCTACGTTTTGCAAATTATCACATATCAATTTTAATTTAATTGAGTTCAATTTTCACGTGGATGGGAGCGCTATTGCCGGCAGTGGCGCGGTGCAAATAATAATAAGGCCGTTGACGACGATGCAAGCGGTTAAAGCCGGCTCTAATTGAATAAGCTCGAATTATCAATCTTCTATAGCCGTACATAGAGTATATGCCTGAGGCTATATTGCCGATATCAATCCAGGTCACTTTATCGCGAGCAATAAAATTTACACTCGGCTATTTATTATCTCATCGAGCTATTGTTGTCGAATGCATTAGGTTGGCACTGGAAGTTCGCTCCTACCTATATGTTTATAGACATGCAAATATGCACATGATTATTGTTTGGTCATACACTGCGGGAAGGCCTGTTTCCCTGGAGATATTTGCTCTTCATCAACATCTAACTGAGCTCGCTAATGCAGTGCCTGAGCTTCATTCTCGTCAGAAACGCGTATCCCCACCACATTGGCGGGACTTATACGACTATGCACCCCGATACCGAAATACTTTCATCAGACCGCAGCGCCAGTATAGAGTCTCCTTTTCTCGCTCAACAACAGTATCGCCGAACCCAAGCGGCACCTCGGGAAACGTTCGCGATATCTCCAGGTCGCCCGAGTGACTCACACGTCTACTCGGGTTCATCCCACTTATCTTCCCCGAACCGGCGTGCGCATCCATTTCTGTCTTCATGCTCCTCCGGCGCATCGAAACTCGCTGCCTTCCCATCAGACCGGCGGAGAACTTTGCAGCGACGGCGTGGTGCCGCGAAGCACAAAGCACACCGCCCGAGAAGCCACGGGTCCCACTTTGGTGGCGCGCGTACATTGCGCATGCGCCCTCACCCCCTCCTTTGTGGCTGCATCATCTCGCGCTTCTCTTAATGCTGCGCCTTATCTCTTTCTTTTGAAGTATCCCCGCTGGGCAATATACCCTCGATAGTGCTCGATATCAACGCTTACGTGCAAGCGCCATCCGGAGGCTTTTATCCAGAACACCGTTAATGCGGCCTGTAAATGGGAAATAGACTCAGATGCGGCTGGAAGGAACACGGGGCGAAAGAGAAAGAGAGAGAAACGCCAGCGTTTTCTCTGGGATCTATTACCCGAACTTGTATTATTGAAGCCCCTTGCCATCGGCCCCGCGTCGGTCCTCCTTGGGCGAGACGCGGCTGAGGCTAGACCAAAGACGACAGAGCGGGGACTATGGCAGCCACTAGCAGCAGCAGCAGAAGCAACGACATTTTCTTTCCTTTTTTCCCCCCGGCCAGCGCGCGGACCAGTGTCTCCGTGGCGCCAGTTCCATTAGTGCGTCGAAGGCCCCGCGACGAGGACGTCGACGGGCTGGCTCGGTCAAGCGGCCGACAATGGTTTCGCTTTGCCCCCATCCTCGACTCTCTCCCCGTCTCGTCCTCTCCCCCTCGAGGGAGTCGACGCCGGCGCGTGTTCTTTCCTCAATGGGCGGTGGTGGTGGCGGCGGCCGTCGGCTTTCCTACCTGGCGCTGCCTTCAGCCGGCCGCCCAAAACGACGCTGACCGCCCGGTGGTTATCCAATCTTGTTTGTACTCCTGCTAGATAACGCCCGCCTTCCGCGCACTGCTGCCGCCGATGACGACGACCCAGCGAGTTCGTCCTTCGCCTCTCCCGTCCATCCGTCTTCGCGCGACATAGGCCCAGCTGGCCTTTTCCTACTTTCTTTTCTCTCCGTCTGTAGTTTTCCTCGGCACTTCTCGTTCTCTTGTCCGCTGTGGGAAACGGGGAAACGCGCGAGACCTCCTTAGCTTGGTGCATTGATTGGCATCTGTGTTTCCGGCGCCAGGCGTCTCTCTTAATTGTTTCAGGGCACCGTCTCTAGCACGAATGGGTGACTGGTTCAGCGCGCGCTGTCTTGCGCACGGCGCGCCTAACTAGACTAAACTGTGGCGAGGGCCGGGAGGGGGGGGGGGGGGGGGGGTGAGAACGCGCTGAGTGCTCGCTCTAGACCGCTCAATCTTCGGGGGCGCGGGGCGTTAATTCCACACGACCACACGTGAGATGATGGTCGCTGTTGTCGAAAGAGTGCTCAAGTTTAGTGCAAAGTACTAGTGCTTCCAGCTTAACCGGCGCTTATAGCTCGCATCAGATGACGTGTCACTAGAGCCATAGATGGCTTGGACATGCTGCATCAGTATCTATTGTAATTGATCTGAATTGCAATTTCTTTCGTTCTTTCTGGTGATGCGCGAAAAGTATAGAAAAGCAAAAGAAAAATCCAACCCCCCTTTTAAAGAGAAAGATGGGTAAAACACGAAGCTGCTTGGATAATGTCCGTATGGCGCAATCGGATAGACGTCGGCTTTCAACGCGAAGGACGCAGGTATAATTCCGACCACGGAAAGCGTTTTTTTTTTTTTAAAAACGATAGTCGTTCCTGGGTCTACCTGTCAGTCCTTCCATTCGGATTTCCGGCTAAAAGTTGAACGTATACTAGAACGAAAGGTTTATTCAGGCCAGAATTTACCAAAGCACTAAATTTGAAAACACACTACACACTCATCAACATTGTTAAAAAACGAAGCAGAACATAAATATGCAAGAGTATTCGAACTGTTCTTTCATTAAATATACACGGCTGCTTGATTTTTGCGATAGGAAATAAAAAAAAATAGGCGTTAAGACAATGTCTCGACCCAAAGGTGGCTCGTGTCTTGTGGCACTGTTTCAGATGTTCCAAGTTCAACAGCAACAAAAGGTTCCAGCAGATGGCACGAGAAGCGCGGGAAAATTTAACTGACTTTGGCGAACCTCCTCCTTGCTTATCGTGGGAAGAGCGAGAGAGAGGGGAGGAACGTAAGAGGTGGGCAGGAGAGAGAAGACAGACATTTACGGGGCTGAGGCAACATATGACTACCGTCTTTCGACGACATTTGCAGTGAAGTGAGCAGACAGGCGGCCAATTCTTTCTTGGGGGGGCTTGATGTGCCTAAGATTATCATCATCGTTTTGATAAGCCAATTTTTTGTAAAGTTGGCTTTCCTGTAATGCGTTTTTTGGCGCGACATCGAACACGTTGGTGAGGCGCAGAAAGCTTCACTTTAAAAATTTAGAAACATAATGGGAGAGAAGTGCGCCGGTGGTTTGCCGTTATTTTCTGACGGAGCTGTATCCGGCTCGCCTGACAAACGATGCAGGCTAGGTGGTTCTAAAAGAATCAGTTGGTTAATATTGTTATTCTATACCGACCTACTTCAGTCCATCTCAAAACCTGGATGTCGCTTCGGAGAGAAAGAAATCATGCACCCCTCCGTCAAACGATGACGATGGTTGAACGCGAAGCTTTCTCCTGACGGACTCTTTGGTTGTCGTCCAAGTTTTCCAAACCGCTTCGACCATGTCAGCTGTCTATATTTGCGTGTGCAGAACTGTGTAGTGTATTTCTTGTCTCCAAACTTGTTTATGTTCTGCAGGTCCTTAGTTGCGCACGAAAAAACGTTCAAGCATTTCACAGAGTGTTGGCTACCTTCGTATGGCGATCCAAGTGGGAGCCCATGCGCCGCGATAACCTCTTCCTCCCGTTAAAGGGGCACTGACACAAAATTTTGAAGGCGAGATAACTAGGAAGATAGATTGGTGGGAACACATTTACATCATCTGCAAAATATCAGCGGCGAATACAGCCTAGAACATATTTAAAATCAATTTTAAAGTGTGCGAAACGCAACCGAGCAGCCAGCAGAGGACCACGCGCAATCGACATCCCGAGGATATATTGTAAATAAACAACGTCCAAACACGTCACGAGTTTGTGTTTGCCGCTTTCGCACTGCCGGCGTTTTCCGCCGGCTCGCCCGGCTCGCCGCTCCAATCGGAGGGCCGGAGGGCGGAGCTTCTGCTCTCGAGAACGAACGACCCGATCGTTGGCGGCGGAGGCGCCGTGATTTCGTCAGCTCATCGGGCAGCTGGCCGTGACCAAAGTTCTACAGCGATTCCAGGCACCCTGTTTCGGAAACGGAAAAAATGGTCCCGGAAAAAATGGTCCCGGAAAAAATGGTCCCGGAGAAAATGGTCCCGGAAAAAATGGTCCCGGAAAAAATGGTCCCAGTGACCATCTAGGAAAAAATGGTCCCATGGCCCAGCCAACGTGTTTCCCTTCAAGTTAGTCCGATCTGAACTTTGTTGCAGTTTGATATGGTCCCTTTGCGTTTGAGCTAAATGTTTGACAAAGAGATGGAATGCTTTAATATTCCTATAAGGGGCCGAAATTAACGCCTTTGGAGGCTAAAATCTAACAAAGAAAATTGGGTAGACAGACAGACGGACGGACGGACGCTTTGATGGATGGATGGATGGATGGATGGAGATGGATGGATGGATGGATGGATGGATGGATGGATGGATGGATGGATGGATGGATGGATGGATGGATGGTAGGGATGAGCATGGATTAAACATTTTAATGCAAGTAATTGGATTAAAACCAAACAAGCAACTGCGAGGCCTGGAACCGTCGGTTTAGTAGCTTAGTCGAACACAGCCATCTCAATGTCCGGAAGGTCATAGAAGCTCTACGACGCTGCGAGGTTTTGTCAGTATCGGTGAAAATTGCACAAGAAGCCGTGGGAGCTCCATCAAAGAAGCTCACAGCGTCGTCCCTGGTCTAGGACATTTCGGTGCAAGGCATATCGGTGCAGGACGTTTCGGTGCAGATGTTTCGGTGTACGGATATTTCGGTGTACGTACATATCGGTGTATGAATACCGTTTCGCTGCACGGATACCTCCGTGCGCAAACATTTCGGCGACCGAATTATCGTGTGATTGCTTGTTTGAAACAGCCGTTATATTTTTATTTTCGCTTAACATGGGTTGTAGACAACAATCTAGCACAGCGCTTGCATTTTTAGATTGGTGCCGTCTTCAATTTTTTCCAGGTATTTTTAGGAACTGAACATTTGTATATTTTTCTTTAATACCTCGTTCATTTTAGCAAGACAGACGTTCTTGGTTCGATTAACCGGCTTTACTCGAACACGACTTTTTCGTACCTTGGCTTCGGGACCAATTTTTCCGGGACCATTTTTTCCTACCTTGGATTTGGGACCATTTTTTCCGGGACCATTTCTTCCGGGACCATTTTTTCCAGGACCATTTTTTCCGGGACCATTTTTTCCGGGACCATTTTTTCCTACACCCCTCTGTTTCTATTACTGTTCATTACCATTGGATGCGAAAACGCGCCGGAGGCAAGAAAAGCCCACTGAGCTAACCGCACGGTCGCTGTGCAGACGGCGGCCACGGCCGCGAAGTGGCCCAGGCCGGCACAGGTAACTCGAGTGATAGCTTGTTACCGCTGCACGAAATTGTCCCCAAGTCCCGACCATGGTGGCTTACATAAGAAAGGAGTTAATGATGCGATGGCGGGTTGCATTAAAAATTGTCATCTGCGCCGCTTACGAGAGCGGCACTCGAATATCCGCCGCAGTGCTAAGCCGAACACATCTGTACGCGGACCTGTAGGCATACCGGCCGGCTGCTCCCAGCGCGCGTCTTGCCACCCACCGTCTCGAGCGTCGCGCGTCGTTCTTTAGCCGCGGTAGCATTTGCACTCGCAGCGCCTGCGTCACATCCACGGTAGCTTTTTAATTAAGCGCCTCACGAGATCAGTACGTGGGGGCATTCGCAGAAACTGCCGTCGATTCGACAGTGCTACGGTGGCTCTGCTCTGTGATATCCCTCCGACGGTCACGTGGTCAGCTTTGTTCACACAAAATCCATAAAACCCATCGTTTCGCGGCACTCGCTGAAACCGAAACTGCGACTGGCCGCATTGAAAATGCCTCTAATTAAACAACCGTCGCACGCTGAAGCAAATGAGGTTTCTACAGGTTATAAGTAGGTCACTAGCTACTTATCGCAACAAAAAAAACAAGATGCAAATTTTTGTGTCAGTGCCCCTTTAAGGTCTGGTGGTGTTGGATTGGTGCATTTGTTTGTACACCAGCTCGTTTCGCGGTTCTTTTTTATCGCAACGGCTGATCATCAGTTTTTAAAAGTTTTTATTCAGCATAAATTGAGTGCTCATTTGCCTTTTTTATTTGCTCCAACCCACCCCGCGAATCCTAGGCTGCTTTGGGGCTTTCTGAAAGATGTTGCTGACACTTTCAAGTTTCTTATTGTGCGTTTTTCTCTCGAGAATTTGTACGGTCTCTCCAGGAAAGAATTGACGGGCGTTTTAATTGAAAGTTTATTTCCAGTGCCCATTTACCGTCAACCATACCTGATGCTTTTAGATGACAGTGTGTTGAAGCCCGTCAAGAAAATGTGCATCCAAGCGGCTGCAAAAACTTTCTTTTTTTAGTTGCACACATCAACGTTGCCTGTCAAAACATGGCTCAATAGTAAAGGTGTATATGTGCCTTGGTCTGTTCACTGTCGCTTGTGTAACCAGCCGGAGACAATTGATCACTGCTTTGTTTTATGTCGGGATGCTGTGTTTTTTTGGGATGTTCTGCAGCGGACTCTTAAAAAGGACATAGACATCACCCCTTACAGTATACGATTCCTGCCAGTGATGAAGAACTGTTCCGTGCCATATAACCTTTTCGTGCTGATAGGATTGTTTAGCCTATGGAAGTGTCGCATGATTGACCGCCATGCCGAGGAACCTCGTGGAACTAAGTCAATTTTTCGCGAACAATGTGCGCTTGTGTACTGTGTCTATGCGGGGAAATCGCAGCCGCCGGACTGGTTGCATCTTCTTGAAGCGTGTGTGTGCCTGCCTGACTTTTAAAATGTGTTAGTGAATGTGCCGTTATTGTAGTTAGGGTGGGACTTTAGGCTATTAGGGCTGGTTTCCCATGCAATAAAGAGAGAAAAAAAAAAAAAACGAAATCGAGCCATCGGATAGACGCCGGCTTCATAACGCGAGAGACCCAGGTTCGATTACCCCATCGGAAGCGTTTTTTTTTTTTTCTCCCACTTTTTTCACGTTACAGATGCTATCAGTGCAGAGCACTAAAGCTTCGCTTTAAAACCACCCACCGCGGTGGCTCAGCGGCTAAGGCGTTGTACTGCAGAGACCAAGGACGTGGGTGCAATGTCCGGCCGCGCGGCCGCTTTTCTGATTCAGGCGAAGAGCAAAAACGCCCGTGTGTTCGACATTTCAGTGCACGTTAGAGATCCCAGGTCAGAACTAATTCGGAGCCCTCCACTACGGCGCTCCTCCGGACCTATGTAGTTTCGGCGCTTTAAGCCCCAGAATAAATCAATCAAGACAAAAACCACAGTTTGAACATTTAAAAATCCCCAACGGGACTTTTTTATTAGCATGTGTACCTCCGCACCCACGCATTTCCATGTATTCGGGTTCACTCCAGTCTTTAATAGGCAATGATCATTCATAACGAATTATATTGCGTCCTCAAGTCGACGTTGTTATCTTGGCTCGGGATAACTGTTTCAGCTCGCGCTCATGGGTCGGATTGCTGCAGTAATCCGACATGGTCCGACTGGTCCGGTATTTATAACGTTGGTAGCATCTATGTGCCGCAACGCTACTGGCCCTATATAATAGCGTATATCGTCTTATGTTGTTGATTCTATGTTTTCTATAAAGCTCATGCTTCTATCACAATTAATTGGTGACCATAGTCGACGGTTTCCGGTCCTGTCTTTGCTCCTATCTAATTTAATTTCAATGTAAGCGTTTTCGTTAGCTCGATAAAGCGGGATGGATTGCTCAGCATGTTTGAACGCGTTCGAACTAGTAGTAGGAGAGGGAAACAACGCGCTAATATACAAGGAGCAATACGCTCACCTCTCGTCGATTAGTGGCGTCGCATCGTCACTTTTTTATATCTTTCCGCGCATTCATCCGGGAAACCAATTGCCATGTCATTCAGTATAAAAAAACACGTCAAAATCAAATATCTCAAATGTGCTTCTTATTTTGCTACCCGTGGCAACAGAAATTGTTCGGTGACGCGGATAGCGCATTTTCGCATTGTTGTCATGCGTAAAATGTACCCGGGGGAACACCGCAGAGGTCAGCGATGACCTCTAATCTCGCTTCTCTGTTACGTATATACTGACCAACCATTCCTGCGCATTGATAATAAGTGCTCTGCAGCAGCCGCATGGGTAGATAAAGGGCGACACGTATTTTAATACCGAAGGTTGAGGTGGGCAGTTTCGGTTATTGAGACGTTCAATTACGAATCCTTGTTTCTATGGGTTTTGGAATAACGCGCACAGACGCAATGCGCTCAGAGCTTCGAAAGGCAAACGAGTCTGTACTCCGCCAGACTCATCTTCCTAGCTCACAGCGTATGCGGCGCCAGGATTATAGTGAGAAAGAGGGGGGGGGGGGGGGGGGGGGGGTGTACACGAAAGAAATAAACGAGGTGCAAGGAGAGTCCATCAGCGTTTCCGAAGACCCAAGGTCAGCAGTCGACATTCCAATCGAAGTGGTTCCTCTGTCAGCCTGCTGGGGACTTGGCGTCCGACGCGTGGGCGCCGCCGACGTGGTCTCCACTGCCGTCTCGACGACTGGCCGCCCTAGATGACGCGACACATTGCTGCGATTGGCGCAGGGTACGGTGCGCACCGCCTTGCCATGAAAAAAGCAGCGCGACAGAAACGACGAAAACGGGGGCGAACAAATAGGACGGGACGGCGCGCTCAACCGAGGTTTTTATTGAAAAACGCGGAAACAGATACAGGGAAATATTTACACACGCATGCGGAAACATACTGTGTTTTTGCGACTCTAAGCACCCCTCGATTTAAACACCCTCCCCTACTTTCGGGGAAAAAAATGAAAATAACGTTTGAATGCGAATCTAAGCACCCACTTTTCTAAGTAACCATCGCAAGGTGGATTCCGGACGCGTGCGAACGGGTCCGAGGTGAGGTTGTAGCGAAATCATTTATGAAGTTTGCAATTAAAAACCGCTTAATTTAAGAGAACATAAGACGGCCTGTTGGGGGATACTGAAAGCGGCGGCCCAATCCGCACAACAGACTGGATAGGTAGTGAGGGTGACCGAGTATCAGACGTAAGCGGTAGGTTCACTGTCTGTGCCTATTTTTATTTTTAATGTTCACCAAATGGATCATTATTCTCTGCGCCCGTCTCGTCAAGATACGGCCGCAAAACAAAAGTGGCCGGGGGGGGGGGGGGGGGGGGGGCATAATTTAAGTATTCCACTTCTAAGCAGCCCCTTTCACTTTGGCATCGCGATGGTGGAAAAAAGGGGGGTGCTTAGATAAAACCGAGTAAATTCGGTATATCGCAGTGTCGACCAAGCCGTCGGACGGCACTCCAGCTCAGCGCTAAGTCATGTTTAGAGTGCCGTCCGACGACATTCGAATGTTTAAGACAGCCTTGGCAGAGACCAGAGCGTCTGCCGTTGCGGTATAAAGGAGTCTGTCTGAGCATCCTGTTGCTAAGGGTGTTGGTTTGAGTCCGGCTCTTGCCCCCTTTATTTTCTGTTTTACATTTTAAGTTTTAATTGTAATTTTCATGGCTTGAGTATTTTTTTGGTGTTTCAAACCATCCTTTGTTTCGTTATGTTATGTTACGTTAGTTTACGTTACGTTACGTTACGTTATGGAGGACGAAGTGGAGCTAGACACGGCATTTTTTCATCGAAACACCGATGGGTGTCGCTTTAGTGGAGTGCTGATAGTGCCGTCGGAGGGCACTCTTTACACATCCAATATATAGCGTGAGCATGACAGGGCCTTGAACACCGATAAGCTTTCACGCCTATCCACGCATACTTTGTCGTGTGGGTGCCAACATTTGTTCAATGAAACAAATTTTATTCTCACACCGTGACCAAGAGACACATCAAATTGTGGAGGCTGCACGTTGCAAAAATGAGTGACAAGTGTATCAGCTTGTCCTCCGTAACAGTATCCTTGCTCATGTGGCGTCTGAGTCGTGCCGTATCATATCCTTTTTGTGTTATTTTTTTTTCTTCATATATATATATATATATATATATATATATATATATATATATATATATATATATATATAACTGGCATGCTGGCGATGGGTCCGAAGGCGTGGTGAACACAAAGTAAGAAACCTCGGTAACAGCAACAGCGGAGGGTTTATTCCTGTAGAAGACTTGTCTCGAAGTCGAAACGTCGAAATAAACCCTCCGCTGTTGCTGTTACCGAGGTTTCTTACTTTGTATATATATATATATATATATATATATATATATATATATATATATATATAGCGGTGTTTTTCAACAGAAGCATTAGTTGATAGAGCCAGCTGTCCTAACGTATTTGTTCCCTTCGGTTTTCGTCGTTTCTTTCGCATTTTTTTTTCACCATGCGCCTAAATGACTCGCCCATGGAGCTTTCTTTATTACCACCTTGCGATGCTTGCGGGCCAGCCTGAAAAAGACGCGTGCAGAGGCCGACGAGTTCTTGCCTTCTTTTATAATTGTTTTCTAGGTGTGAAGTTTCAATAATGTATTAACAACCGCCTTCTTTTATTTAGTGCTCTATTTTTTTATTTTGTGCTATATGAGCCTACGCTGACTGAGTTATAATTTTGGTGATATATATATATTTATTTATTTATTTGAAATTCCTTACAGGCCACTTTACAGGGCATTGAGTAAGGGGCGTAAATGTTGAAGTGTTACAGATCATACAAAATTAACTCACGCGCTACAAAGCATAGAAGCACAACGAATTGCGACGAGTTTTGCAATATAAGTTTAAGTTAAAAGACCACAACAAGAAAAAAAGAAAAGGCGATTGCATATTGCACGCACGACAAAATGAAGCGAATACAATCAGGGTAGTATAAGAAGGCGACACCAACCAAAGATAGCCGACTTTACCGACCCCACACGCAGCAATGACACGCACCAATCCTCTCAAAGCCGCAGGCATGAGTCGATGCATCCATTTTAGTTGGGTTTCTACAAGTTTTAAAACATGACAGGATAAGGAGGTCGTGAGCGACTTATTTGTTTGTAACTTTAGAGCATACTAAATACTCAAAAACGTTATATGCGGAAATTCAAGGCAGGGGAAAACCAAGTCGCTAATGTACTTCCGCGCAATTTCATCTATTAAGAGTGCCCTGAAATCTGCTGTGTCAACTCATCCTGCTCGACCATCTTGCTTCATACGCTCGTTTATAGTTCCAGGAGTAGTCACGTTTACGTTTTAACAGCAGAGCTGCATGTTTTTGCCGGCACAAATCCGCCCAGCGGAAAAATAAAATCCCGAGAGCACGTGAGCGCGTGCCTCGCGGCGACCGCCCGGGGTCGTCCAGTCTTGCACGTGGTCTTATGGCACATAAGGAGCTCCCGCCTTCATGGGGACGGACGCGCCACGGGTCCGCCGTGTGGCCGTGGCGCAGACGATAACGACAAATCTGCCAAGCTATCCCTTCACAGTCTACACGTGGAGATGGTCACCGGAGTAGCTGACGAAAAAGTGGAGGTCTATCGAGGCGAAGACGAGCTACAAGAGGATTTGCCCTAGGAGGTTGTGCCGTCTGAAGACGACGACCAAAGGGATGACGACGATTGCGACTGAATAAAACAATGTACATACTTTAATGGCCTTTTTTTTACAGTGCCGTCCAAAACGGCTTTGCACTGCTGGGGCCCGGTTGCTTCCTCTCTCCTGAGATCCGCTGTCAGTTTGGGGTGAAGCTAGGTCGCCCCCAGCTCTGCTGTTTCTCCAGCCTTGCACCACTAGTGCAAGTTGCGCCCTCCTTTTCACCAATTTAAGCTGAGTGCTTTTGTGAAAGCAGCCATTCCAACTTCGTCGCTGGGCCGCACTTTGTGCCTGTTTGAACTAACGAGCCGGGTAATTTTTTAAAGCTAAAAACACGTTTTATATCCGCCCCCCCTCCAATGCAACTTTGCTCATGATTCATTGTGGGGTTTAACGCGCCGACGTTACACAGGCGATAAGGCGCGTCGTAATGTAGGACTGTGGATTAATTTTGACCACGTGGGGATCTTTAACGTGAGCCGAAATCTCGAACTCACGGACGTTTTTGCTTGTCGCGTCCATCAGAAAAGCGGGCACCAAAGCCGGGAATGGAACCCGCGTCCTTGGCCTCAGCAGCTTGCCTGCACGATATTCTGTCCAAATCTCCAGAATAGTTATCCTTATTCCATGTTTCATTCGGCTGAATGACCCATCCGTGTGGCTCTCCAGAGGAGGGACCACGTCTTCACTCGCTTCCTCCTTCCCCACGTTAGTGAGCACCGGGATAACCGGGATAAACCTTATGTTGCAAAATAAAAGGATGATTGATTGATTGATTGATTGATTGATTGATTGATTGATTGATTGATTGATTGATTGATTGATTGATTGATTGATTGATTGATTGATTGATTGATTGATTGATTGATTGATTCTCCCCTGCTAGTGAAAAGCTTCGTTAAGACCGGATAATGATGGTTACAGTGGCGACGCGTTGTTATTACGGACGTAAGGACAATTTTTTACCTAAGCCAGATGCCCATAAGACTTCAATAACGAAGCGAAAAATCCGCGGTACTATACGTGTACACCATTGGAAGCACGCAAGGTTCTGGAAGAAAGGAAAAAAATCATCTGCTGTTGGACCACTAGAGTGCGGTTTGCAAGAAGGAGGAAATGCAGACAACGTGGTAAGGGAAGCTCATAGTGCCTATTCTCTAGGAGGAGACTAAATCCACGATTACGAGAGTTATAATATAGAGGGATAAAACATCTGCTGTATTGGCTTTAATTTCGGTACGACCCTGAAGAAGTTTCAGGATGGTGTATTCGGCCGTTGACAGGTTCTCTTGGAAGCGTGCCCGACATACTTTTGAGCCGCTCAGAAGAAATTATTCGGACTAAGAATATGTCAGAGCCGTATTCTTTACAACTAAATCGGACAGCTTTGTTACCATCAGGGCACCCCACAGCGGCTGTAATGCTGACTTAAGAGCAGTTGAACACCGTATAAGGCGCACAATTTATAACAGTCCATAGCTTAAGTATAATCTTTACCTGGGGACAAAGCCTTTCCGTTGGCAATATATCAATAAACAAACACAATGCATTTAGGAGCCGAATATGCCTAACGCGCGTTGGATGTTCACTGGGGGTGTTCAAAGCGGCAATTTAGCCCACACTTGTCGATGTAGTAAGTTAATTAACACTACACGAAGCGGATTTGTACACGTTTTTATTTCATGTTTTACTATCGCCTGAGTTTTAATCGCCCAGAATACGGGATTAGAACCTTCGGGACGGTGACGGCGACTACTGCGAACATACCCGAGCACCATGCACCTGGTGACCTCAAGTGGCCTCCGGGAATCTGCACTAGGGCTCACCTGGCCGAGAGGGAGTGCGGGCACAGAGCGTGAGCTGTTGCCGTCGCCTCAAGCATGGTCCCGGAGACTAACTTCTGCATGACCATGGTAGGGATGTGTAGGGAAGCGCAGGCTCTCATCGATAAGGCCGGGGAACGGACGACAACATAGCATTGCGAAATTGACGGCAGCAGCGCAGCGACCTCAACAATACCGTGTCGGGTGTGTTCCAGGTCCTACGAGTATTGGACAGGCCACACACGGACGCCATAGAGGTACCCAACTCGCTCCGCAGATTCGCGGGCGAGGCAGCCTCACTCGGCCCTTCCGTGCTTCGCCTTCCACAAATAGTTGGATAAATTCTGCTACTATACACCAACGTCCCAGACGTCTGGGGTTCCTCGCCGATGCGTCCCGGTAAGCATGGGCACTTGCACACATGGTAATCATAAAGATCCTTCGAAAGTTTGGCATCATTTCATGGAGCCCGGCAAATTCCGTAGTTGTGCAATAACGATAGCCACCACTTCCTCATTGGACTCGCGAGCTCCCGGACACATTACCGGGGGCTCAATATAGCCATTTCAAAAAAAAAAAAATGAAACGTGTATCGAGAGCGCATGAGGAAGCTGCATGCGGCGATGACAAGCTGGCTACGCAGTTCCATATACTTTTTAAGCGCCATGTCGCAAATTAACACCGCTCGAGTACTGCTACTGCTAATCTGCGTGCATAAGCAGGAGGTCTCTATGGACGATTTTAGGCGTGAAAACCTCGAAGAATTGAGCGTTGTTAAATTATTCTCAGGTGAAGTGATGCTGCACTTACCACAGAGGAATTTAGAGCAATCCTGCTGGTCGAACGTTCCACCCATTCGCCCTTCATGAGCACGCAAGAAGGCAACAACACGGGCAGATACGAGCAAATTACACAAATTGCTAATGACTCAATGAAAGGAAATTTGCGCGGACAATACACAAATATACGTATCTCTTTTTTGCATGGTCGAGAAGTTCGCCATTTTACAGCGGAGCTGTTTGTGGTAGCAGCCGGCTCCGTGAATGTTTTGTGTGCGTAAGCAAAAACTTTTTGGGTCTTTACGTGTCATGAAAGCGCGATGTGCTCCCGTGTTTGCTTTTTTGTTTGTTTGTTTGATTGATTGATTACTTGTTGAATTGCGTGCTTGCATTTACTTGGGTCCCTACTTGCATTTCAGTAAAAAGGTTTCTCAATGATTTGACGGTGTGCGACCGGCGTCGACCATATCTACGCTCGCACCGCCCTCTCTTTGTCGTCATTCCATACAATTCTTTGCCTAGTTTCGCGTCCTTCTCCTCTCCTGGGGTGGCGAGTATGTCGCCTCGTGGTGGGGGCGTCAAAACATCCAACATTTAGTGTTTCATCCCGCTTCTCGGAGTGGTGGTAGTCCTCCACACGTACGCAGGTATATAAAACCAAAAAAGACAAGACAAAAAATGAAGGAAGCTCTCCCTGACGCGTAAGAGTTGAAGGTAGCGAAGCTGTACGCAACCTTCACGACCATCACTAAGTTTGAAGTCCACGATTGCAGCCGATTTGCTTCTTCTTCGCTGCCGCAATGACCTTTACACCATCATTGTTGCTATAAGTGTTAGCTTCCTTAATTTTTTTTTGAAGTGATAATTATTGGGCATCACCTTGGAGGGGCGTACGCTATGACGTGTCTGTCTCATACCGAGCAAGTGTTGCCACGATTACGGCGAACACTAAAGGGTTGTTCTTGCCAATTTTAGCCAATCTCATTAAGTGGATATGCTTGGTTTTACAAGTGTACGCCAGCCGCTTACCAAGATGAATGCCGCTAATTTAAAATCGAGTGCGATCGGAAACAGCGGACGATGAGTAGCAAATTAACGAGTACAAGGGTGCGTATGCGAAATTTCAGAAGGGCTTTCTGGGCAGAAATTCCAGATCCAGTTGGGCGGTGTGCGACAGGCCGCGGTTCGAGAATGATCTGACGGTGATTGGTAACGTTCGAGATGTCGCGAACCGTGAACGTGCAATGGACGAGTTTTTGCATGCCTTTCCACCTAAAAAGTTGACGTAGCAACTTTCATAGTGTGCGGAATGTGCAAGGAATCCTTACTGTCTGCTGCTTTGCCACAGCTACGTACGACAAACAGATACGTGCGCCGCCCCACTATCCCACGTGCTTTACAGCCCCATTGGTCACCCTCACCGTCGCAGGGCAGAATAGACTTAAATTTGTCCGTGCTTCAGCATTTTTATGTCGACTCGACGAGTACGCCTGTCTGTTTATCTGTAACGCTTACATGTCACACTTTAGGCGCATACGGAAATGCTATTACTGATTGCACTGGGACATTCATATTTTCAAACAAACGAGGTTATAGGGCTCCTAAAACTGTCTTCTCAGCAAAGCAGTAGTGTACAGTAGTGAAGACGGCTTATAGAACTGCGTGGCGCCTTATAGATGTACTTATTCAAACGTAACTCAGCCCCCATTCTAATAAACCACGTAATTATTGTTCCTAAAACTGTCTTTCTAGCAAAGCACGTGTATAGTAATGAAGCCGACTTTAATAAGAAGAGAGGCTTGAGCATTTATCCGGCGGTTCCTACTTGAGAGTTTGCAGGTGTTGAAAAATGATAGTCTTTCTTCGGTTACTAAAAGGCGAAATTTTTGTTCTGTCTGTCTGTTTTTATGTATCTATGTCGGTACGTCCCTGGATTCAGCCACCCGGCTGAAGTCGACAAAATTATTGAACGAGGCTTTTATATAGAAAAAAACATTTGTTATCTAATAATCTAGAAAGATGTCCCATATATGTCAACATATTTCAGCAAAAAGGTAATATTAGGAAAAAAAAAGAAAACAGAGCACAGAAACTGTACTGAAGACAAAAAAAGAGACAAACACGGGCGCTGGGGTTCATGAAGGCACATAGGGTTAAGAGAGCCCGATGTAGAAGAAACAAACTGTACTAGAGTGCGAAGACGGGCTAGTTGGTTCATATTCATGACAAAAAAAAAAAACAGCGCGAAGGTTATATTAGCGTAAGGTAATATTAGGTTTATTTGAGGAAGAACGTCAATACATAACTGGTGTTTGCAGTGTTCTTTTAACTGACAGTAGATGTGTGCTCGCTTTCTGCGAAAGCAAATTAAAAAATGTTGAGGCAGCTTCGCGATAGTGGAACGAGGACTGGGCAAACAGCGAAGCTGGCAGCCCCGCCTATATATATAGCTTATTCTTGGTTCGGTTCAGCTCATGCGCGGATATGTTTGGAGACTCGGCAAAGTTATGCTTCGAGGTTCCGTCAAGTTTTCTGTGTGGCGACATCGTTAGCCCCCCAAACCCCAAAGAGAGAGTGATGAACACTCGGTCATTAAAGTGCGTACAATATGCGCGTGCCCACCGGCTTTGCAGTGAAGCTCCAAGAGTAGCGGAGTGTGCAGCGGGACGAGCGCGTGCTCGAATTTTTAGGGGCGAGCAGCTTGGGGGATCGGGCTGTTGGCGTCTCCTGTCGTTGTCGACGTTTCATGCAGTCACGGCACTAAAACACCTGGATACTCGTTTTTCAACGCCTTGCGCTAGAACGTTTCATCTCCGCTGACAAAAACGCGTTCTGAAAGAACCCCCGGTACACTCGTTTTCCAACGCCTGCGCAAGAACACTTCGTGCTTCAAAGACAAAACTCTTACAGCAAAGCTGTCTGACTCTACTTCCCAACGGTTTCATCTCCGTGGACAAAAACGTCAAGGTGTCAAGAAAACACGTATACACTGCATGTTTCGCCCCTCCGCAGGTTTCCCGTTAGAGCAGATGGCCCGGGATGTTTTGAACCCGTTCGGTGGCCAACGTTTGGCATGTGTGGCCTGGCGTGTGGGACGCTAATTAAGAAGTTGGCTAACGTTACCGCTTCTTGACCTGGCCTTTTGGCTTCTTTCACGTTGACACTAATCCTCCTGTTTGCACCGTCAAAACTGCACTATTCGTCGCAACAAGGGACAGAGCGAGCCACCTCGCGACGCGTTTCCAAAGCGGTGCTTGCACCGGTTGCATCGCGCTTCCGACAGGTGAAGACACGAGTCCTGCCCGAGCGCGGGGAGACAAAACTACTACATGTTCAGTGGTACCGGCGTCGCGACGACGTAATCGCTCTGCGAGGTTTTCCTGCGCACATTCGGCGGCCCAATAGCCAGCTTGAACAACATCGCTGTTAAAAATACGCGTTAAAAACAATGTATTACCCCAAAATACTAACAAGACTGGCACTTGAGCCTCGCGCTCGTTGCTTGAGCGATAAGTCTCAACAATTCCAAAAGATGGCGCGGCAGCAGTGTGAACGCGGCACAATAGTATCCGCCGGGGAGGTGGGCGGATGAGACACAAGAATCAGTTACGTGGCAGGGCAGGAAGAAAACTATCGTCTTTCGACGACAGTTATTCTCTTCTATATTTCAAGTGTATGGTCCACCTATGTCCAGAGGCATTACCCCCTGGTCGAGGAAGACGGTCCCGGTGCGGTGAGGATGAGATTAGATGAGTATAAACAGTGAGGTCCATGCCGCCACCGCGAATGACGACGATGGCTTGGTGAAGACATGGTCCCCGAAGAGCGACAACCGCAAGGCCAGGGCGAACCGACAGGGATGCTGGGAACTTGTTGACGCCAGGACACCAAAGATGGCTGATGATGAACGATTATTTACTACATTCCAAGTGGTCATAATAGATTCCGCGCATACTGCAGTCCAGCCACTCCCTCAACGACATCGATGGTGTCCATGGCACGAAAGGGGTGATCGGGCGCCTGCCCACCCCTTACAACTATCCGGTACAAAATAAAGGGTGACATAGATGACCCCTCTTGTTACCTGGCAGCTGTTCCTTCAAAAGCACTGATGTACCTGCCGATTGTAAAACGCGCAGTGAAGGAACACATCAGATACGACATTCTCAGGTTTCCCGAATGCAAAGCACAGAGTGTGCGCGTCTGGAAGTTTTCAATGAACGGGATCCGTGCCCGACACCCCGAGACGAGTGCGGCCTTATACACCTCCTAAATCGTGGGAAAAGTCAACTGATAAGCGAAACGTGAGACCAGAATGAACGGCATAAACTAGATATAGCTTTACCCTGTTATACAACACACTGTCGACGACATGCAAGGGAAAACCACGCAATTAAAATAAGCAGACAATTCAAAATGGTCTCAATATCTCAGTTCGGAGGCCTGAACTTTCACTTTTCAAAGTTTGCGTGCCTGCTATAGACTAATAAGGTAGATAGTTGGGCCCGTTGGTTTATCCTTTTAGGGGCGAAACCCTTTAGGGGCGGGGGCTATTGGCGTCTCCTGTCGTCGTCGTAATCGTCGTATCAAGTATTCATGGTACTAAAACACCGGGAAACTCGTTTACGCCTCGCTTTAGAGAGCTTCGTGCTTCAAAGACAAGAGACTCTTACAGCAAAGCTGTGTACCCCTACCCCCCAACGGTTTCATCTTCATGGACAAAAACGCCAAAGCACCAAGAGTACTTATACACTGCGTGCTTCGCCCCTCCCCAGGTTTCACGTTAGTGGAGATGAACCGGGATTTTTTTTTTTGTTTGAAGTGAGAACCAGTGATAATAGACGCTGAACAAAGAGGGAACAAGGCACACACGGACGGCCACCGGACTTACAGCTGTTTTATTGAAAACAAAACTCCTTTAACTAAATAATTTTTTTCTTTGCTGGTGCAAGCGCATATTTTTGCTCACCCTCTCGCATATAAAGAGGCAATGCGATGCACTAACCAAACTCACACGTGTTGCAGTTACTGTAGTTATCTAAGAAAAGCTATTTGTTTGTTATTACTCGAGGACGGATTATTAGGCAATAAAAATGCGCGTTTTTGGCGCCACAAATAGGCAGCCAAAACAACCTTTTAAGCCTGCAACGTTGTAGAAATAGGCACCATAATTTTTTACACGAATCCAAATAATTTCAAAGGAATACGAGCGCGACCTGTATTTACGACAGGAAAACCAAGAATATTTTATGACTCAAAGGCGACAACAGCTAAACGTAGACGTTGAGTTGTCTTATAAAATTTCGGGACTAATGGCGGTAAAACGGCTTAACATAACAAGCGCGTTTCTGATATTCACGTTCAATGGCTACTGTCGCTTTCTCAAGCGTCGCATATAGTTGAACATGCATGAAAAAATAATACTTGAAAGCTGGGAATACTGAGTTAAAAGAGCGCTACTCATTGTGTGATTGACAACATTAAACTACGACAAAAAAACAGACATGCATATCAGACAAAAGAGAAATGACTATTTGATAAGAAGTTGGCATGTTCTTACATGAGGGATGTTAGGTAAAGCTCTGCCAAATTTATCATGTACAATGATATCCGAATTTGACAGGCAAGACGTCTCAACACTGCACTTCCTCACATTTAAACAGCATTTTTGATAAGGTGTTTAGCAGCCGAATGTATTTGTGATGGAAAAGCGTATTTCAGAGCCCGGAGGCAGTGTGAATTTTAAGGCGTAAGGCAAAACAAATGCGTGCTGGATGCTCAACTATTGAACTGAAAATAGAGCTGAAAACAATAGCAAACTTTACCATAATCTCAGAATTTTAGATTAAAATTTGTTACTCTTGCCGCTGAGAATGAGCGTCCCATTCCATTGCTGCTAGCTGTTGCTTTCCGGAAGGTGGTTGGACAGGGTTGAACCCCACAGAGTTCAGTACAGTCAATTTGCCCTGGCAACATAATGCTATCAGACTGCATCCGAAAAGGAAACTTGAGGCTGAATAGTGTTAATATGGGTGCTGATTTTAAAAATAAGGTTTATTTAGCACTTATATGTATTTCGGCACAATTGCCAAGATATGCACTAATAGGCACCATAAAAAATGCCGGGCCATCTCCACTAATGTGAAACCTGGGGAGGGGCGAAGCATGCAGTGTATAAGTGTATTGTTGACACCTTCGAGTTTTTGCCAACGGAGATGAAACCGTTGCGTGGTAGAGGTATACAGCTTTGCTGTAAAAGTCTCTTGTCTTTGAAGCACGAAGCTCTCTAGCGCGATGTGTAAACGGGTGTCGCTGTATTTTTTAGTGCGCCTTACGAAACGCTCCATCGCAAGGCGTAAACGAGTGTCCCGGTGTTTGAAATGCAGAGCATTTCTTTAACTCACATGTAGCGTCCGCCGTCCGTCCACAACAGCTCAGCGCGCAGGTGCGCCCTCTCCCCCACTCCTCCTCTCCCGCATCACGCTACCCTCCTCGCTCTCAACAACAGGTCCGCACCCCTCCCCCTACACTATATAAAAAAATAATACTTACCGGCGCCTGGTTTCGATCCCACGACCCTGCGGGCGGAACGCAAGGTACATGGTGCTCTTCCCACTGCGCCACACAGCCGACACAGAATGGGAGGCTACGAACGCGCCTTATATCCTTGACTCATTCAAACTACGTCAAGAAGCTGCTGATACAACGCATTCACTACCTGTGGGCGGAACGCGAGGTACATGGTGCTCTTCCCACTGCGCCACAAAGCCGACACAGAATGGGAGGCTACGAACGCGCCTTATATCTTTGGCTCATTCAAACTACGTCAAGAAGCTGCTGATAGAACGCATTCACTACCACCAACTCCCCAAACACTAAACGTTAACGCAATACACCCACCCCCTATGCGACGCATTTACTCGAGTCCCCCTCGCGGGGAGATGGACCCAATTTTTTTAGTGCATGTTATTTTTAGCGCAAGGCGTAAGCGAGTTTTCCAGTCTTTTAGTAACGTGACTACATGAGACGACGATTACAACGGCGACGATTACGACGACTATGACAGGAGACGCCAACAGCCCCAGCCCCTAAAGTGCCATAGAAGCCCTTCTTAACGACTAATTTACGCTAATATATCAAAATGGGGTGATAGGAGCGGAAGGAACAAAATAGGCATTTGCCTAAAATCTTGTCTCTAGTTAGTATACCACAGAGGGTTCGCTACCGCATTTCTTGACGTGTTTTTTTATCTCTTGCTCCTTCCTCATCGCACCTCGCCCCACAATAAACACGCTATTCAGATCCGGGGAGCGCCGAAATCTCGTACACACGGGCTGCCCCTGCCATTGTAGAAGCACGTGTGGTGCTCACGAATTCTTTCATTGATACATCGGCACGTTGGGCCGATGTAAACCTTTTTGCAAAACAGTGGCATCGAATAAAGGACATGGCCAGCGCAGTCAACGAATATCGTTTGATGCTGCGTTTTTCTTTGCCTGGTTCCTGTGAATGCGAGCACATAAGCCAGAGAGCTTGCGAAGGGCAGGGAATACCATGCTAGCAACATGTTTCTAGGCTACCCTTCTCATGTTAAGAGATATTGCACGGTAATAGGGTCTTACTTGAGCCTTGCTATGTTCAATTTCCTGGTATTCAAAATTTTCGGGGTGCTTCTTCAGCTTCCTGGACAAGGTTTTCTCCACTGTGTGCACAAGAAACAGGGAACCCAGCGGCTAGCACGGCCTAGCAGACATTCGACTTTCTGTCGAAAGTTTCGTTCTACTGAGTGAAAACAGCTCTTTTCTGTGATATTGGAGAAGCATATGTTGGCAAATGCTGTGTTTGACCAGTTTCGAATATGCGGAAGCAAACGGAAAAATGCATTCCTTGGAGCATGGTTCGTGCATCCAACACAAGTGTTCTACATTGCAAGTCAGTCTAAGATCTAAAAACTTCAAGCTTCAATCTTAAAAACCACATGTTGTTGTCCGGGGGTATCTCTCGTTTAGTTCCTTCGGGCAGTCTTGAAAAACTGTCATAATGTTATCAGCCACATGTCGAAGCTCATGGTTTAAATTTAAAATGATCAATAAAGCGTCAACATCTATACAAATTTTATTCAGACGTGTGTCGTCAGTTGTAAATCCAGTAGCCATCTGCGTGTGTCTTCTTCCTTGTTTGTGCAGTGTGTAAGATGCCTGCTATAAAATATTACCTGTTAATATCATGCAATAGCAGAAAAATCCCGCTTATCCCCCCCCCCCCCTTTTTTTTTTTTGCCTTACATGAACTGCCCGCGACCAGCTGTCTGCCCTGCCACCTCCTCTTTGTTTCGTGCACCTGAGTAATGTAACAAAGCCAACGTTACGGCTACAACCTTACTACAGTTGATTTTGGCCCCGATTGTATTGTGCTTTTCTTTTACAGAAAAGCTGTTGATGGTATAGGTTCCTTGGATCTTTCATGTCCATCAACAAGTCCAAAATGGCAAAAACTCAGTCCTAAAATCACATCTTGGTACGGGAAGGGTCTCTATGCGTGAGCCCGCTTAATAAAGTCCCAGAATTTAATTAATACAAAAGCGTGAGGCGTTCCATAGTGCAAGGTATTCGAGTGCGTGCTTGCGTGCGTGCGTGCGTGCGTGCGTGAGTGCGTGCGTGCTTTTATTTGTCGCCACACTTGCTCTAACTCGACAAGTTGCCGCTCTCGATTTTGAATTTCCCTTCTCTATTGTAGTCGTAATGGGGAATTGTGGGTATTGGCCGGCCTCTCAGACGCCGGGGAGGTCTTAAATTTCCGAGTCTGCGCGACGTCTAAACACTCTGTGCTTACAGTTTCCGTGCCCCCATTTCTCCACCACGAACGGATGCGTCTACCTTCCGGTTTCAGACCACTTACGCAGATTGAATGACTTCGAGGAACGGCTACTCGCAGCGCGGCTTCCGTCAAGAGCTCGTACCGTTGTTCGAAATTGTGCATCACATCGCATCAGCTTCGCTGGAAATCCACCCTTACGCGGTGGAATCGTTTTTATGTCATTCATACCTCGTCTTGTCACGTGATGCTATCTGATTGTGTTCAGTACTTTTATTATTACTATTCTGCGTCTAAAAATGAAAGTTTTATCGCTGCGATGAAAACAACGGTGAACTTCCTTTTGTCACTGCTGCGCTAAACCTTTATTTATAGTCATGAACCAGCTTGCCTGACAGCCAGTTTTATTGAAGTACTCTTCTGTGGTGAAATTTTCTATTTCAGGTGGAAATGCTTCAAAAGTTGGATGGCCACTGCGACATGGCGATTGTATTAGCGTGACGATGGACAGCCGGCAACGAAACGTCCGGGACAGGAGATAGAATTCACGGCGGTTTTTTATTCGCCATGGCCTGGTGGCACTTGCACATAAGCGAGCAAACACAGTCGCAATCCCTTATCCCTTATATTAGCACGCAAAGTTGCGCAGAAGCGTACACACTGATGCGCAGAAAAGTTTTAAAGCGAAAGCTCTCGTAGTGGGACCGATGTCGTTCTGTCAAAAAACTAACGCATTTCCCCGCAGACCGGTTGGTCGACCGAAAAGCTCTGGTACGATTTCTGGACGCACGGGACGTGCGCCGAACCGGGCTTTCATTGTGTGAAAATGGTTACTTGAAAATTGCGGAAAAAGAACGGTTCTAGATAGGAGAAGTACACACATCATCGATCATGAAAAAAAAAAAAAGAATACAATAGTATACCTGTTTCAAATCATCTACGTATCGGTATAGATTTAGAGGGTTCGTACATGCGTTTACTTGTGCCCGAAAAATTGTCGGATGGGTTCGTTCTTAGTTTGCGATTTCGGTTTTTTGAAGATTTGACGATTGATTGGACGCACGCTCAGCGAAGGTTGGATTTATTTTTTGCTTTAGCGCTTCTCTCAATTTTCTTTAGGAAGGAATGGTGATTTTTTTGTAATCTAGTGGCGATAGCGCAGCGGGCTGTCGGTTGTAACTTCTGCACTAGAAACTCTTCAGAAGTACAAATCTACCTCAACAAACGAAAAAACAGAACAGTGCCAGAAATGGTACCATATACCTGCGCAAGGTGTCGTCGTATGGCCTCGAAATGTGAAGGCCAGGTACGACGTTCCACTACCTTTTTAACTGCCCCTATAACGAACTCAGCGAATTTGTCTTTGGCATTTGTGGTGAAAGAAAGCATGCTAGGTCATACGTACGTCGTATACATAACGGAACGAAATGCGACATTTGTTTTATTTGCTTGAATTTCTACGTAGAACGTGATGAAAGGTGGGTCAATGACCGATGCAAATTTGAGATCTAACGATATAAGAACCAGAGGAAACACAACTTTTGAGAGGCATCCGTACGACACGTATCGAAGTTGGTATAATACTGTTACTGAGCGATGCATTCCGTCACAAAAAACACAGGTAATGTCCCTCCAGTACAGAAAAAACTATAACGTTAGCCCGCGATCTGTAATAATTCGACAAAAATTACGTGCTTGTTTTCATTACACCCGGAAACATATACCTAATAAGTTCCTGTAACATAGTTTCTCAAAAGGGTTGTTAAGGTATTTCGGAATTCTTAGCTTTTTTTTTTCCTAAACGACATTTGTTCGAGTAAAACAGAACCCGTGTGATTAAGAAACAAGCTCAGACTTTTCCTTCATTGTGTATACGGAGGAGGGAGGGATGCCTTTAATGGTAAAGAGAAGCCATTCTGGCAGTGAGCTTGGCTTGATACTCCATTGAACATGAGAGGGACGAAAATGAGCGAAAAAAGCGAAGACACAAAAACGCATGCGAACGAACTAATTCATTTAGATAAATGATTGGTTTGTTGGGAGGTTAACGCCCCGACGCTACACAGGCGATGAGACGCACCGTTGTGGAGAGCTCCGGATTAATTCTGACCACCTGGGTATCTTTAACGTGCGCCGAAATCTCGGCCCACAGGCGTTTTCGCTTTTCGCCTCCACCAAAAAAGCGGTCGCCGCCACGTAGACACACGTCTTAAATGCAAGCATTGGGAGGTGAAATAGGTATATATCTCCCAAACATAATGCAATTCGTCAATACCAAAAATGCTAAGTGCGTAATATAACGCGAAGCTTCCGGCGTAACTTTCCACGCAGCTTCCGGAGTGAGCGTGGAACCCTGAAGAAAGCCTCACTGGGTTCACTTTTTTTAAAATGCGTGAGCATTACTCACACATTACGTGGCTCAGTTCCGGAAAAACGGGCTGTGTATAGCTCTGCGTGAAAAAGCAGAAGCTGTCGGCAAAATTTTGCGTGGCAAGCGATTCACCAGAGAGCGCTGCGCACGTGCTTGGCTGCTGCCTCACGGGCGATTGAATACATGGCGATTCACTAGAACACGCGTAGTCTGTACCCGATGTATAGAATATCAGCAACAGCAACGGAAAAGTCGTCTGCATCCCCGCCTAAACACATATCGTTAGTGGGCAGGCAGCGGATCCCCGGCCGCCCGCAGCGGTTCATCGCCGTGCTCAGATAAAAGGTCGAAATACGGCTGGTTTCTCGTCTTACTCAGCAACCATAAACTCGGTAGTGCAGACTTCGCTGACATTAACTCGATAGGAGAAAGGTTAGAGGCACCAGAAGATGTTTAAATCTGCAATTTCGATGCGTGCGTGTCTCCAGAGAAACCCTTGTCGGCACGTACATACACGTACGCAAGTACGTCGCTATCAATCCCTCGGTCCTCACCCTATCCCGTTCAGTACGCGGGACATACGATAGAAATCGTCGCAAACTGCTATTGAGGGGGAGGAAGAAACTTTATTGAAACGCAACAATAAGCATCGAAAATACATCGGGGGATACTCTGCTCCACAAGCTTTCTGGAGGAGAAAGAGGAGAGCATGATCTTTGAATACCAACATAACGGAGTTTAATAAGGGTGGGACAACACGTTCGTCTACATGTGGAATGCAAAGCAAATGAAGGGGGGTGGGGGAGCTGAAGGCCGGGAGATTTTCATTCTACGACCATTGAGAGTGTAGAGCCTGCTGTGTATCGACGGCTTGCCATCGATCGACCAGTAGCCAATTTACCGACATCCAGGCTAGAAATAACGTATGGCATTGCGTAAGAAATACCATCCACTTCCTGATCCCACAGGTTGGCTCCTGCAGAGACGCTAATAACGACGCCTGCAGGTTGTCTTGTTCAACATGCTAGCGGGGCAACTTCCGGGGAAGCGTTATTTGCGGTATAATATTCCGCAAATATTTCTTATAACTTAAGCTTGGCTGCGGCCTTGGAAGCCCAGAATGGAGCTCTACAGGCCCTTTTCTCCCATGCATAAGCGCTCCCGTTTCCGATCCCACCTGCGTGTCCCGATACCCAGTTCACCCGCATCCATCTCTTATGGGTGTTCTGAATTCGCGAGCAAATGGTTCTTATGCGGTCACATGTAGCTCCCATGCATTCCGTCTGACCAAGACGAGCCAGGTCGCCGCGGCTGTCAATGAATATTGCACACTTCCGCTTTACTACGGCTCTGTAGGTCCTATTGACATGTACTGCAGCGAGGAGAAACGCTTCGAAGCGTGTGCGGCACGGCCATGGCGCGTTAATAAACCGAATCGTGCTTGCCGTGTATGAGGACGTCAATACAAGCCAATGGGGCACGCAATGTCCTTTCGTTAAGGACCGCATTGGTGAAGGTAGTCCCTTCTCGAAAGTCGGCACGCGCTGCTGTGCGCCCTTGTTGATGATGGTCCGGCTAAGGATGTGTGGGAAGGGCTTTGGGGGTCGAACTAAGACGTCTTTCTAAAGTTCTATGGCACTGCGCAGATGCGCGGGAAGCGGGTCGGTATACTATCGGGACCCACGTTCACTGCGCAGGTGGCCTCAGTCCGTTGCCATGTCCGTCGGACTAGCTTCCGTTATGATTGCCCTAAGTAAGGCAGCAGGACGTAACGACGGAGTACATCTACATGTGTGCGTTCAGGTAGGCCGGTAATAATTTTGAGGCTCTAACAGTGCAGAATTTGCAATGGATGTGGTGTTGTGATTTTGCATGCGTGGACCGTGGAGCTCCGTAACACGCCTTACATGTCAGCCCGGCCGCGAGTGTAGCCAGTACCTCCATCGTCACGCCCGCGAAGCGGCTTTCGATCCTCTCAATGATGTGAAGCTGCTGCTTCCGATTAAGTTTCAGCTGTCAGAGTTGTTCAGTTTCCCCTCCGTCGTCGTGCAACATCACGGTAAGTGCACTGACCCATCTGCCGGCAGCCCGCTTGATGGGTTGACCAAACAACATTGAATGTGCATACTAGCGCTTGCAGGTGGTCGATGTCCCCAATGACGAGGTATTTCCTCATTTCTGGTGATGGCGTATTATGGTGATGGTGGGGTGAGACAGCTTTCGACAGCATCAAGAGCCCGCTGAACTGTGTCGATGTCGTTGCGCGCGCCAAGCATGGTATATTAAGGGTCAACCATTTGGCGATGTCTTCCCTACACATTGTGGGCAGCATGCAAGTGCGGAATGTAACGAAGCTTGTTCGCTGTCTTTCGTACTCGCAGGTTGCACAGCGTGAGCGATAGGATTGAGCCCTGCGGCGCTCCAGTGGCATTGTTAAAGGACCACGAATGCCCCGCATCTTCTCTGATGTCAACTGCTCGGCCATTCCAAAGCACTTCGCAAAGTTAATCACGCGCCTAACCGGACAGAACCCCTCGAGAGCTTTGATCACTGCGCTATATACGTCGAACAGTGTCAAAAACTTTCTCGAGGTCGACTGCTGCGCAAAACCAATCCCATTGCATTGGTTTTGCGTAGGCGCTTGCGGCCAGTCAATCCATGCATAAGCGTCAGGCTGTCAGGGATACAAACACTTGGGCGACACATGGCCTGCATTGCGCCGTATTACGGCTCTGCGCCGGCGTGCTAATGAGGGTAAGTTAGCCTCGTCAGAACTATGCGCTCAAGTAGCTTGCATAGCGCGTGAGTCGGATGGCCCGTATGTAACTGACAATCTTCATCTTCCCTCCGGGCTTGGGAATGGGTTAAAACCCCGGAGTGTTTTTACTCAACTGGTAGCTCACAAGACATCTACACATAATTCAATTCGGACAACACCTCTATCCTTGAAATTTGATCGATATCTTATAATATAATGCGTCAGCTGCGGCTCCAAATAAAAGTTGTTTCCACGCATGCATTCGTAATTATGTCCTATTCCTCCATGGCGTCGTCCAGGTGCGGGGTTTGCGCACTGATAATTCAGTAATGTGTCGTCCCGCTCCTGAAGGTATTGATGAAACCAAGGAAGGAATCCCGTTCGCTCACTTTATGGGGAACACTGAAGGATGAGCACAGAGTAAAACAATGACATTGTCCCTTTCTTTCTACAACCTGGCCTTGATATTCACCGGAATCATGCCTCCTATCCTCAATGGAGTCTATTCCACATCACCTGTGCTGTTTCACTAACGTGAAGACCCTATTAAGAAGCATGTGTGTGCGTATGTATGCGTACATGCGTGCTTGTGTGTGTGTGCGTTGCGCGTGTGTGCGGTTTTGTTTATACATACATATGCCATCACCTTCTTTATTATAACCAATGCATTCTAAAGGGAAACTGAATTTTTTTATAACCATGTCAGTGTCATCGTATACGGCGTCAATCTGTCATTCAATGTTCATTTACGTGGTGATCCATTTTTGTTAACTCGACAACATTTTAATACGTGCTGATCGAAGCGGATCGTACGTTGCGACGCCTTCTAGAGCTGTGGCTGGTGGTTTAAGCAGTAAATCAAAATTATTACTTTTGAAAGGCCACTTGACACAAAAAGAGTATTTCAATGAACCACCACAATATCGATATATCTCCGTTTTCGCATTTATAACATTGAAATTTACTGCAATGAACAGAACTTTCAGTTTGGCTGCGACGTCAACGTAACAACGCCCGTATATGTCACATACCCACCCAGGGGGTTGGCTAGTGATGTTGACAGCAGCCACCAGAGGCTGATGAACAGCTCACCAATCACCCTTGGCATCTACGTCAACGTACCCACCTGCTTTCCCAACTCAACGAGCACTGATGCTCACGCATTCTCGCATAATTAGGCAAAGCTTAGGTGTCCAGTGAGGTTATCGCTTTTCAACGCATTTTTGTGGTTCTCTTATTCTCCCTATTTCTTTATTTAGTAGACATTACAAGCGCTTGTTTAATGCGGCACCTCTGCTTGACGACCGAAACTGCTGTCATTCCCTGTGCAGTCTCTGTGGAATACAAATTTGGCAAGCTATACTGTATACTTATCGTAGTGTGCGAACGACATTAATAATAATAGTACCCAATAGCCCTTATCTGGAATACCAAGCAATAAAATTGAAAACCAACAACATGCAGGCATTGTGTTTATGTTTAGGATTAATTATGGGAAAATGAAGGCTGTCTATCAACCAAATTTCAACAGCTCTTACATTCTAAAAAAAAGAAAATGGCTGAGACCTGACGGAAATTCCTAAATTGATACTTAACAGAACGCAATTCATATTGCGCTGATTAACTGCACCCGCCGCGGTGGCTCAGGGGCTAAGGCGTTGCGCTGCTGAGCACGAGGTCACGGGTTCGATTCCCGGCCGCGGCGGTCGCTTTTCTGATGGAGGCGAAAAGCAAAAACGCCCGTGTGTACGAGATTTCGGCGCACGATAAAGATCCCCAGGTGGTCAAAATTAATCCGGAGCCCTCCACTACGGTGCGCCTCATCGCCTGCGTTGCTTGGGCGCGTTAAACCTTACAATCAATCAATCAATCTGATTAACTGCAACAGTAAAACAAAGTAAAGAAAAAAATAGCCCAGTCGCATCACGCAGTAGTCGTAGACAAGTTCGGAATGATTTGCTGAATGACTTGCGATCAGCGGCGCGCAGTAACCGCCGACATATACTGACTGTACAGCAACAACAAACGCAAAAAAAAAGGACACCTCCAATGTTATAGGAATGTTGGCTGCGGTATAACTGCGTTGGCCGCAATATGCCTGTGTGTTCATTTTACAGCGTCTGAAAGCATGTACAGCAAAAATATGTCAAAGAAAAAGAAAACGTAAACATCCCCCTCCAGATGTGAGGTGTGTTCCAATCGTAACACTGAATTTGTCATCTCACCTTCGTTGAGTGGAGGAACCGGGAGGGCGTAACGTAAACTGCAGCAAAACTATGAGCTCCGGGCTTCTTCGAACACGCACTAAACCGCCGATGAACACAGAACACCGTTGTCACACCGGGGAAGCACCTCTGAAAGCGTGTCTGAAAGCTCGCGTTGCAACGCCTTGTCGCCGTCGGCGAGCGCAGCATGAAGACGTCGCCGCAGCCAGCCGGATGACGACGCTGACGTTGCTCGCATGCGATGACGGAGGCGCGTCCAACTCGGCGGCGGCGCGCCGGGGACCGCAGCCCACGCGATAAAGGCCGCGGAGCGCTGGCATTATGCGCGGGCCCCGAGATTGCGTGCCGCCTGTCTAGTGGCCCGAGGGCAGGCCGAGATAGTCGCTATCGGTCTTGTTCCCTCGATGCCCTTGCGCCGCATGTTGCACCTTTCGGCCGCGCATAAAGCGGCTCCGCCTTGAGCTGTAGATGACCGGCCGACTGCGCTCAAGTCGACAACGTTGCGTGCGTTGTAATCAAGCGCCTGCGTTGGGAGACTCCAGAATTGCGCTTGGTTTCTCGAGTGAGTGACGTAGGAGCGTTGCAGCGTAAATGCGAGTTTCACAGAAGCGAAGAATAAGGGACGAAGAAGCAAAAAGCATCGCACCAGCGAGTGTCATTGGCGTTTGTGATCGCCGCGCTAGAGTTGTATTTCGTTGTAGTCACCGGCATAGGCCCCCCCAAAAAACCGAGCTCATCTTTTTTTTTTTTTTTTGGAAATCACAGGGATCAATATACGAGCGATAATAGTTTATTTATTGAGGCGTTTTTAGTGAGTTTTTGATACCAGCTATAGTTGGTCTTTTTATTCTTTAGAAGTCGACACGCCGTAGGCCGGCTTCAACCTGAAGTTATTTTTATGTTGTGCTCGTTTCCTACGTGGGCAGTCACACACAGGAGCGCGTATTACAGTGCGCTAAAACATAAAAAAATACGTGTCACTTACACTTCGATCAATGTGCTTCTGCGCCTTCATAAACACACAAAAAAAATGAGTAAAAATGATGTTATTTGGGTCATCCACTCGAAAGCGAAAGCCTCATACGAGCCCTGTGATGTCATTGACTGTTGCTGTAGTTGGTTAATTACTCCATCCGCTTAACTTCCTCAAATTTTACCGGTGCACATGATCACGGTTAAGGAGCAATTGATGCCAGTGGGCGAAATTCCTCAAAATTTGATAAAACGGGTACTGCAGAATTATGTATGTTCCAAGAATTCTTGGCGTTGTTTTCTGAACGTAGCTAACGCATAGGGGTACTACATCTTCTTATAACCTAAATGAAGCGAGTACTTTCCGTTGTACACTTGTACGAATCAGCTTTGAATGTCAAGACATTGTTCCTACATCTCCTTATAACCCAAATGAAGCGAGTACTTTCCGTTATACACTTGTACGAATCAGCTTTGACTGTAAAGACATTATTGCTACATCTCCTTATAACCTAAATGAAGCGAGTACTTTCCGTTGTACATTTGTACGAATCAGCTTTGACTGTCAAGACATTGTTGATACCTCTCCGCTAAACGACGACGACAAGAGTTCAAAAAGAGAATTAGTGCGACTTATGTATAAGAGAGGCATTGAAAGAATCCTTACCTACGCAGCACCGGTGTGGTACACTCGGAAGGTAACTATTTTAAGGAAACTACAGGCGATCCAAAGATTGCCGTTACTAATGATAACGAAAGCTTTTAAAACAACATCAAACCTGTCCTTAAACATTATGGCAAAAATCCAGCCAGTGTATCTAACAATTGAAAAAGAAATTGAACAATATGGAGTACTAAAAGAGGGCAAAACATTTTCATGTGACGACAAGCTATACACAAGTAATCAAATCATGAAAAAATACGATCTCTGGACAGATCACCCAGCAAATAAAAGCGGCATTATAATCACTCCCACAAAAGAAGTAGTAGACTACCGTATATATACGGATGGTTCAAAGACGGAAAAAGAAGTAGGAGCAGCGTTTGTAATATTTAACAATAACAACCAAATAGAAAGAACGGAAAAATTTAAGCTTCCAGAATACAGTTCCAACTACGAAGCTGAACTAATAGCCATTAAAAAGGCAATAGAATTCATAATAACAAACAAAGCAAACAATAGCCATCAACTATTTACCGATAGTTGGTCGGTACTCCAAGCACTAAAAAACCCACTTAACACAAATCCAATAATTAACGAATTAAAACTAGTCCTTAGAGAGAATGCAGCAGTAAGTATAAAACTCAGTTATGTAAAAGCACACAGCTCCTCAATAGGCAATAACTTTGCAGGTGAATTGGCGAAAGAAGCCGCAAGAAACGGAGAACCAACTTATGTTCCAATAACAAAATCATTCATTTCGAAACATTTATATACCAAGTTAAACCAGGAGTGGAATAAGGTGTGGAATAAAGATGGCAAAACAAGTTATACTTATAGGTGGATTAAGAACGTAAATCTAATTCCGGACCACTTTCCTACAAACTTCTACTCTTCCCAATCCCTGACAGGGCATGGTAGATTCCCGTTTTATTTTTCAAGATTCAGAATAAGACAGGCATCTACATGCAAGTGTAGCAAGTATATAGAGAACTTTGATCATTATCTAACAGAATGCCCACTCTTAATAAATGAAAAGAAAAGACTCGTTAAAAAACTAGGAGAGCACTTAGAGAACAGAAAACCGGAAATAATTAAGAAAGAGGATACAAGATTAATTTTAGAAGAGATGGTTCTAAAAATTAACGAATTCATTCTACAAGCATAAGAATAGACCAAACATAACAGAACACCAACACGACCAATCACGACAATATAAAGATAGGATATGATACGGATGTGGAGCAGAAACGCCATGTTGGTGAGGCTTCCTCCGCCCACATCTCCAGTCATTCCCTTCTTACACCATAACAACACAAGGAAACCAAGCAGAACACCAACAACACATAATCACAAACCATCAGGCGTAACAGATCTATATACCCGGTCAAGTCAGGTCACGAACAAATCATGAAGAACAAGAACAACAAACCAAGATCAAGATGAAAGAATCAAGAATCAAATAAAGTTCGAGATCAAGAACAAGAACAAACAAGACAAGACGTCTACCAAGGATCCAAGTCGACAGTGAAGATCAATTTTTAGAACGAAGTGTTCTTAAGGTTTAGTGTTTGTTATTTTTCTTTTAATAATTGTAGAGTTTTCTGATTTTTCGTTCCAAACAAGGAAATTTTCCTTTCATGTTCAAAAAAAAAAAACAAAACCCCGGTGATAGTTTTCCCGTTCCCGCGGGGTGGTCGCTGATCTATCTTCTCTTCCCCATTACCCCTTCCTTTTCCTGCCCCAACCACCTTTGTACCACTACCTCAACCCATATTTCTACCCCCTCCCATTCCCTTTCTCTTCTCTCCCTGCGATACATATTTGGTGAAGGCTGGGAACCTCTTTCCCTCTTACAGTCACCTCACCTCACCTCTCCTTATAACCTAAATGAAGCGAGTACTTTCCGTTGTACACTTGTACGAATCAGCTTTGACTGTAAAGACATTATTGCTACATCTCCTTATAACCTGAACGAAGCGAGTACTTTCCATCGTACACTTGTACGAATAAGCTTTGACTGTCAAGACATTGTTGCAGTGCATCAAAAAAACCTCGTTTGGTAATTATTCTAGGGGAACAAATTCGACCAATTTGTGTAGGCACCTGCTTTATTTCTGGCCGACAAACATCTCTTGATCTATTCGCCGTTGATATTCCATTATATTTTATAGTGACCATTCTTTTTTCTTGGAAACTTTTAGTGGGCTCTGAGCCTGCCGCCATTACGAATTCGATAACATACAGTACTCCTGGACAGGATGGCTACGTGCTTTGGCGTAACATGTAGGCAGTCCTTACAAGAAATTGCACTGGGAACGCTAAGGCATTAAAAAAATGCTTCGCCTGTAAGTGTAAGGATAGTCTATCGTGCACGGTATATTCTTGATGCTTGGTGGGCGGATATTCGATTATTTAGTTCAAATATTTTTCTTCTTCTACTGGGATATCTTTGACAGCTTTGCCTGTGCTGTTTCTAAACATTCTCGGATTGATCAATATTCTGCTGCACCACGAAAACTCAGAACAGCAGTACGGGTATCGTTGCTGGCATAATAATCAATTACTGTCGTATTCTGAATAACGACGCAAATCAGTTACTTTCATTCTAAGACGAGAGCCTTATATGGCCCGTTTAACAAAAAATCAGGCGTCGGTGGGACTTATGACTGTGCCGAAAACACTTGCCGAGTAGAATTGTCCGACAGTGCGTAAGCATTTTTATAGGGCCTTATCTATGAGCATACGCTTCTACTTACGTTTACGAACCGCTGTAGTGGCTCAGTGGCCAAGGCGTTGTGCTGCTGGTCATGAGGACGCGGGTTCGATTCCCGGTGGCGGCCGCCGCTTTTCTGATGGAGGTGAAAAGCAAAAATGCCAGTGTGCACGAGATTTCGGCGCACGTTAAAGATCCCTACCTGGTCAAAATTAATCCGGAGCCCACCACTACGGCGCGCCTCATTACCTGCCTTGCATCGGCGCGTTAGACCCTACAATCAATCAATACTTATGTTTATCTTGGAGGCCTAGGCCCAGGGGCTTTTTGCTAAAGGGCTTATTACTAATAGAGGATCTTTTATTAAACATCCCATTTGCTTATGTCTATCGTCGGAGCGCATCATGCTGAGCGTAATAGACGGACAGACAGAAGGACAAACTTTGTGGTGAAACAGCCTGACAGTACTCACTCATTAAAAAAAAATATGGAGGAAATAAGCAATTCATATGAGTCAATGCGATATAATAACTTGTTGCCGACTGGCTGTGTGTGTCGCTCAGTTATGTCGCTTCCGCCGTATTGTATTCACGTTGTTTTACTGCAGCAGGTCACTTCGTACACTACGCTGCATTGAGGTGGTATTGTGCTCGTTGGTAATGAACTTGCGCAGCGGACAGCTGCTGCCGCCGCCGCCCGCTCCAATTTAGCCCGTGACTCTGCTCTGGCCAGGCGTTTTCTAGCATCACGCGCTCCGTTTCACGCGCTCCGTTTCAGCATCACGCGCTCTGTTTTATTACAGCCGAGCTGCTATGACTAACTCCACCGTTTGGTGTGTGTGTGTGTGTGTGTGTGTGTGTGTGTGTGTGTGTGTGTGTGTGTGTGTGTGTGTGTGTGTGTGTGTGTGTGTGTGTGTGTGTGTGTGCGTGCGTGTGTGTGTGTGTGTGTGTGTGTGCGTGCGTGCTCGCGTGCGTGCGTGCGTATACAGAGAAAAGCCTCTCCCCTTCTCCTCACTTCGGTACATCGTCTCCTTTTGGCCACATGTGCGCCTCCAGCGCTTCAATTTTTAATATAGGATGGAGCATATTGCCCCTGAAGTTAATGTCTTCCCAGCAATTCATTCGGGCTTATAAGTGAGGCCGGCTTTAGGGAGATCGGTGTAAGATCGGCCGACGCAAGCTGGCTCTACCACACTGTTTGTTGCGCAGTGAAGCCCACTAAACAAAATGGTCGCCATCCCGCCCTGCGAAAGTGGATGTCCAGCGAAGCTGTTGCAAGCCACTACACATCCTGATGGGGAAGGTAATGAAATGTTTCGCCTCTTCTCGGCGGGCTTGTCGCTTGCGCTCGGCTTCTCTTGCGGAAAATGCTGGGTACTGCCTATCCTGACACATGCGCTCGGTGTCTTGGGCAATAAATGCGCTTTTTAGTGACACTAGTCCTGCCTAGCCTTGAAACATAATCTGATAACATGATCTTAACCAGGAACTCACGAAGTGGGGGCGGGGTTCATTTTTCCCTGGCTCCTTGTCGTCCATAATGCGGTTAAACGAATACTGAGCTCTATGTTGCATGCCTGATTAGCCCGACGCATGCACTCAGCGTCTTACGCGAGAACTGCTGGGTCCTGACTGGGTTTTTTTTTGTTTACGACACGAAGTTTTTCGACCAACTAGAGGCTAACAGATTTTTGTAAAGGAAAACAAAATATTCAGTGCCACTCCACTCTGTGAAGATGGAAGACCAGCTGAGCTGTTTGTGGGTCATTGGCTGGCCACAAACTCTAGTTCTGACCATGCCGTTGCTTCCGTGGAAGCGCTGAGCCCGATTGTAGCCACTGTTCGACATACATTGTCGGAAAGCCAGCATACAAACACCAAGCTTACACCAATCTTTTTAAAGTCGGCTTCACTTCTAACGGAAATGCAATGCTAGAAAAACATTTATGAGGGCAAAAGTGCCTTCTTATATCAAAGTACGAACCTCCGGAGGTATACAGGTGGCCGAAATGAGAGGGTGTGACGAAGTGAGGGGGAAGGGAGCGGCTTTTCTCAGCATACGCACGCAAAAAAGAAAAGAAAGCTGGTAGTTAGCCTATAACAGCTCCGCTGTAAAGATAGGCGGCAATGAGCGCGAAGGCGGCGGAACAAGACCACCGACGATGACCGGGACACGAACGCTAAGCGCAACGCGATGCATGTCGGGACCCTGAATACCACAAGGCGGAAAACGCAACACGTCGGTGTGGCTGCAATGCTTTGGAACACTTCCGCGGCGCGACGGCATGGTTAGAGCCGGAGTTTGGGGCCAACCGAGAACCCACAATTAGCTCCGTTGGTCATCCGCCTCCACAGAGTGGAATGACGCTGACTTCTTTTAAACGCGCGCTCTGGAACGCATTGCAGCCAATGGGAGTAATAAGGCACGCTCCTTTTTGTTTGTGTTTGATTTCTGCGTCAAGCGCTATGGAAGGGAGCCAATAGGAGTTTGCTGGCTGCTTTTTAGGCCATCACTTTCAGACGACCACAAATGTTTTGTGCAATGAGCCAAGCAGTGATCTGGCACTAAATATCTTATGGTGGGAATGTGCCACGTGCAAATGTGCCACGTGTGGGACCCAAAAAGGAGTGGGGTAATGACAAAGGCTTTGCCATTTCGGTCAATCGCTCGTGTGGATGCGTGCCATGTGTCATTTGTGCGTCGGCATGGGTCTGAAGCCGCAGCGGCATGCTATTGTGGTGTTCCTGTTTTAGTTGCGCGGAAATCTGTAATCTATGATGACGTTTTTTTTTACTTCTATGCCTCAAAACTGGCAAAAAACGTCAGAATATAAAAGCCACGACTGTAATTTATGAGAGTGGGCTCGGAACAACCAATTCCTTCAACAGTTTCCTCTCTTCTATGCTTGCCTGTGTTTGCCAGAATTTGTGCTTTGCCTTTTCCATTCTGCTTGACGGCATCGCCGTGTAACGTCCCAGAAACGTTGTTTTTATGTTGTGCATGCTGTCATGCATTAACTAAAAAAAAAGGTTGTGGCCGAGTGGTTATGACTCCCGTTCAGGAGATTATGAGCCCAGGCTCGACCCCCGAACTCCCGAAGCGTCAGAAGCCGAGTGGTTATGACTCCCGTTCAGGAGATTATGAGCACAGACTCGACCCCCGAACTCCCGAAGCGTCAGAAGCATTTTGTTGTTCCAGATCTATGCTTGGCAGCGCGTGCGGTGTTTTACCGCCGACAGGCACTCACTGTGGTAAAACACTCCCTATATAGTAAATTATTGATAACTGTCTCTTTAATTTCGCGAGGATCATTCAACGAGACATTTGGACTTTTTTTTATTTCACCCGCACTAACAATCGCACATGGAGCACTGTTTTATATCCGAGTCATTGCGCGCTCTCCTGGTCACCATGGCGACGGCACTGGCCCCGCGGTGGCCTCTACAATATAGAGCCGCTACTGCAATGATGATTACGTAGCGTGCCCATAAAAGCTGCGCTCTACCTTTCAGGCACAATTTGTTGCCTTGGGCCATTAATTTCAGCTGACCAGTGTATAACGACAACCAAAACTTTCGTTTATGCTTTATTTGCATTTTTTTTCAAGTAGGCCCCTCAGGGTGTCTAATGGAAGTACAATTAAACGGAAGAACACTTTAAAGCCAAAATAAAACAAATTGGACAAATTAAAACATTGTGCTACCAGCTGAACACTTGGAAAGAAACTTCGCGATGAAATTAATGAACGAGACCGTCTCCTTTGACGTAGTGTATTAGAATTTATTCGTATGCAGGGCAGCTACAGCTGGAATTATGGTAAAATGGTGAGCCACCATTCTTCGTACAGAAATTGAACTCTTCGATATTCCCAAATTAGAATAAAATGAAGTAAACGCAAACTTGACGATTTGCCGAATTGCAGGTCGATCTTATAGTCTTAAGTGTTTTTGTTAATATAACCTGAGGTTTCTTTATTGCGCAAGAGTAACATTGAATTAGCGCGACCACGAGTCATATTTTCCAGACAGAATTTTCTCAGAGGAGGGGCCGTGTACGCTTTCCGGTTGGGTCACAAGTGTGGTATCTATCTGCCTACCTCCTATCTCCCATTCGGGCATTGTCAGCCTCTCGGGCGTTTGCGTTTGCGTCGTTGTGTACGCTTTGATTCATTTTTCTTGTTAGGCGCTCTGCGTTCCTGGGCTCCATTCGCTCAATTTTTCTTTTCTTTTGCTTAACTTTATTTCGAGTTTTTTTCTTGCACTACATTGGGTGCCCTTTTTATTTAACTTTTGTTTTCTCTCTATTGCTGCTTTCCGGATTTCTCACATTCACTTCACTGCATTGTAATCATCCCCATCTGGCGTAGCAAGCACTGCCGCTAGCAGAGCTGACCTCTCCAGCCCACATTAAAGAGTTCTCTCTCTCTCTCTCTCGGGGCACAGAGGTACATGGAGATTACCACACAGAGCGTCTTACGCAGTTGTGCTTCTTGGGGAATGTAAGACAATAATAAAGGTAGCGCCATTGCACTGTTGACGTCACGAATAAGCCCGGAATATCTCAATCCGGGTGCTGCCATCATGCTCAACCCTATCTTTCAAAGAGATGTGATGCGAGTTTTGATTACCCCGTTTTCTTGCTACTGGAGGGCGCTCACTCTCTTTAAGTCGCTAAGAGACCCCTAAATATACGCCCGAAAAAAAAACTTTAATTCATGTTCTTATTTTTAGGTATCTCCAACCTTTCAGTCAAATCTTCATCGCACCCATTATATCCTTGAACTTCGGCAGCGTACCTATCACAATCACTTGACAACCATATCAGTGAGTGAGTGAGTGAGTGAGTGAGTGAGTGAGTGAGTGAGTGAGTGAGTGAGTGAGTGAGTGAGTGAGTGAGTGAGTGAGTGAGTGAGTGAGTGAGTGAGTGAGTGAGTGAGTGAGTGAGTGAGTGAGTGAGTGAGTGAGTGAGTGAGTGAGTGAGTGAGTGAGTGAGTGAGTGAGTGAGTGAGTGAGTGAGTGAGTGAGTGAATAAACTTTATTCCCCATGCTTAAGGTGCTGATGGTTGGGCGCCCGCCCTGTGGGGGGCCTGCTCTATGTCCGGGAAGTCCTGGTCCGCACTGGGTGCCCAGGCCCTCTCCGCCAGGCTACGCTGGATTCAGAGGTCGGAGCTGGCCAGCTTGCCCACCCACTGCTCGTATGTTGAGTGAGGAGTAGGGGTAAGGGATGGGATTTTCTGACACTCCCATACCATGTGGTACAGGGTGCCAGGTTGGGGACAGAAATTACTGGTAGCATAGTAGAGGATGGGATGACACCGAGGAGAATGCCGTGGGGATAGGAATTCGTCTGGAGTAGGCGAAAGGCGGTCGCCTCGGCCCTGGATAGGATGTGGTGGCGGAAACTGTCGTCGTTCTTGACAGTAGCGCGCTAGGATTTCCGTGCTTGATGAATAAGGAATGGGCTTAAGTGTGCGAAGGAAATGTGTGTCTTCTCCTTTCCTTCGCACGCTATAAACGTGGAGATATTTAAAACAGCCCGGTGTACTACAACCGACAAAGCGATTAAGGATCCTCTGCGCTACACCGTAGAAGGCTTAAACGAGAGATCAGGCTCCTTATGAGTTCTGAGCTGCTGCTAACCAATTCGAAGGCCCATGCTAAGCACGTCCTCGCGCTATCACGTCAGCGGAGCACTATGGCTTGTCACGTCTTCGGTGCGGCGTGGGCTGAAGATCGCTAGGAGGAGGGCTGTTGTGTAGCATCATGCTTAAATGTGGTCAAACGAAGCCGACCCACGATATTTTTGGTTCTCCGCAAGTTTCCTGTTAGCATATAGAGGCACTGGCGAAGTCCCACGAAGAGCTTTCGCTTCAGAAATGCTTCAAACTTAACGTGGTACACTAAGCGCAACGCAGACATGCTATACAAAAACGCATGTTTCTGACGCCTGTCATGAACTTGTCATTATGAATGAGGGAGTAATATTTAGCGTGTATATTCATGTCGTCATCATCATCATCATCATCATGAGAATGTTTGTGTCCACTTCAGGAAGAAAGCCTCTCCCAAATGTTTCCAGCCAGCTATAGAGTGCAAGCCGAGTCCATGTTTTTCCCCCATATTTCCGTAGCTCATCTCTGCAACCTTGGCCGACCCCCAATGCGTTTGCGCTCCCACCGCAAATATACGCAGCAGGTTGGAGTTGCTGCGGTTAAGTGTATACGGAAAGTACGTCAGCTATGCCGCTTGCTACGGACAACCAGTAAAAGGACCCCTGCTAGAAGTTACCACCTCCGCGACGGCGAATAAGCACCAGTTCTGAGGACCAAGCAGCGCTCATGCACCAGGCAGCCTCAGGAAGCTATTTCTACCTAGCCTACTATTTTGCTACTAGGGGGGTGATTCTGCTTTTCAGGAAGTTAGAAAAACATCCCCTCCCCTCAATTTTAATTACAACATACACTGGAATACGGCAGCACTCGTTTGTACCTAATAATGACATAAAATTTTAAAACCATTCACTGTACGATACAATGATAGCTGTTTTAATAGGCTTGCCTGCGGCAAGTTGACTTAGCGGAAAAGGTCCTAACATTCTCTTTTAAATTTCACCAACACAGCACATAAATATTCTAGTATATATGATCTACGTCATTTATGAACTGATGTTAGAGCTCCTTGAAAAAGAAAATCAACCTCTTTGTCATTAACAATCATAGGCAAATGATATGAAAACTAGAGGTTGGAAACCAAGGGTTACTTTCCCGCAAAGCTGTACCGCGTAGCTTTCGTAAAGGGTGCTTTGCCGCTGAGCTACCCTGCATGCGGCGAAACACGCCGCATGCAGTGGTTGTCCTGAAATGAAAAGCTACTGGCGCACCGAGACAAAACCGCTTACAAAACGAAACGACAGGAATTTGCAACACTTGTATTATTACGAGACTATAAAAACATTTTCGTCATTCACAAACCAGCTTTTGCATAACTGCTTACTCAACGCGACTTTAGGGCTCATGTCAAAAGATGTCAGATTTTGAAGATAAAAAGAAGCAAATTCTTGAAATGGTCAATTAAAGCGAAGTTTTTACCCTCTCATTGATGTTGCCTGAAGTCCACCGAAAGAAGCCACTGCAGGAAAGCCAACTTTCTCTGCCGATGACGGTGATCGTGGGTAAAGTGAAGAAAAAAAAATGTTTCCGTGGTAGCAATCGAACCTGAGTCCCTCGCGTTAGGGAGCCGACGTCTATGTGATTGCGCCATTCTGGCAGGGTCGAAGCAGTTTGGATTTGGAGAGGTGTGCATGGACGTGCAAAATTAGACCGAAAATGCCCCCTTATGACGACGATGGTCGAATGCTAGGGGAAACCACGGAATGCCCGTAGTAGTGAAGTCCCTAGAGAACGAAGTCGCAGCGCAGTCAACCATCCCGTAAGGAATACCTTATGTGAAAGGTAACGTAATGTCATGTGGTTCCGTTCGCGTCTGGACTGGTTCGTTTGGTGCTGGACTTGGGTTTGGGAAGCTTCGCGTTTCTGCATTGTTGTTCGACCGAGAAAATGTGTCCTTTTTGTTGTTGCTTCGACAGAGAGATAGTTGATTTTATATTTAAATAACAAATAATCAGGAAAATTGAAAATATCAGCAGAATATAACACAGTCTTTCCCCCTGGAACTTCCCTTCTTCCTCCGCCTGAACTGCTAAAAAAAGCAATAAACCCTGCAGTATCCTGAATGGAGGTGACATCATACTATTTGTATATCTTACAATTTTCTGGGTCTCCTCTCACTTCTGTTTCAAGCGTTCTTTCTTCTTTCTGTATACTTAGTTTTTACTTGTTTACTTTTACAGAGCGCTGGCCGAACCGACGTCTTCAAGTATTCTCAGCTGTCTCTAGCCTAAACACAAAACACATCGCACCAGCTAAGGATTCGTTGCCCGCACAGCCGCATACGCTCCAGCGTAACTCACTTGCTGCGGTGACGAGATCTATGGTCATCGATGTCACACAAATCTGCGTGTTTGTAAACAGCGTGCGTACCGCGTATCGTTTGACTCTTCGCATAACGTCGGAGTGAAAGCGAAGTTCCGCTACGACGGGATATATACGTCACTGGCTCCGATAGACTGGAAGTCGCCTTGTATTTGATGTTACATGTGGCGGGTAGCCTAAGTTAAACAGCAGCCTTGTGCTATGTTGAGGAGTACGGATAGCCTTTGCAAAGCCAACATAGACATGCATTATGAATCCTGTAAATTAAAATTTAGTTGTTGAAACACGTGTGCTTTATGCGCCATGTCATAAGACCTCCTCCTGGTGATGTGGTCACGTGTGCGCGTGCGTGTGCGTGTGTGTGTGTGTGCGTGAGAGAGAGGGAGGCAGGGAAGAGAGAGCGGGACAAAGGGGGAAAGAGAGAGAGCATGCCGTGCGCGTTGACACCACCAGGGGGGGGGGGATGTAGAAAAAGAGATTAAGCAATCAAGAGGAAGATTTGACAGCTTCTGGGAGCGATCGACAGCGTTCTGCATCTTATTCTCTTTTACGGGCCGTTCGCAATAAGGACATTATGAGTAGCAAGACCCAAGCTGCTGTGCCACAAAAACGGAAAAGGCCCCCTTCTATCCTTTCGCACAAGCGCTGGTCTATTAAAAGGTACTTTGACAATCCAAAGTATTTAAGTGATTTTTTTCTACCCATCCATTTTTATTTTCATGGCTGAATTTAAGGCTGAGAACAGAGTGGTGAAACGAAAAAGAATCCAATTAATATAGGTTTCAAACATGGAAATCCACCCACATCCACTCCGGGCACGCTGCTGCAGACATCCCCGGGTCCGCCGCTGCCTGACATGTGCCAGATGGAAGCTGTTATCGCTAGCGACGCCTCGGCAAAGCGCATGCGCGACGGGCAACCACAACCGCGATGCCGGCCGAAGCAGCCACCGAGGCTCGTTTGATGGACGGGAGCTGTCGCGGAGCAAGAGTGCTGCGGCCGCTGCTGGCGCTGCAATCAGTGGCACATCACGGAGCCGCGACGTCACCTTCCGACCGCGTCATTTCTCACGCAGTCTGTCTAGCCTCGCTCCCAGTTTTCCCCAAGAACTTCTTTTCTTTTTCAGTCGATACCGGCGTCTCTTGCGTAGATTCTCAAACCCGTCCTTAGAGACGCGTTTTGAGAGAAACGTCATTCGTTTATGAATTCCCCTTTAGCATTGTGAAGTTGCTTCGCTTTGTTCGCACGGAAAATTCTCCTTAAATTATGTTATAAATGGAGCAGCGCTAGGATGGGGCAAAGAAAGTAGTAGCAAATGCAGCGCCCGTCTGCGTTACTCCTTCCTGCGTCCCGTCTTACCGCTGCTCCATTTATGTACCATCTCGCCCAGCTCTAAACTCCCCTGAAATTAGGTCAGGTTACCCCGACGGTGAATTCTTATTTTTTCGAAGGCGTGTGGGCTTCTGTTAGTATTTACCGTAATTACCCGGTTCTAACGCGCCCCCGATTCTAACGCGCACCCGATTTTCCTGGCAAAAAAAAAAAACACGAAAAAACTTGCACCTCCGATTGTAACGCGCACGGAACTTTGTGAGCAAGAAAAACGAATGCGAGAGAAACGGGCGATTTATTTCCCGAAGTAATCTCACTCATCTCACTCCTCGTCGCTCTCCGCTGACCACAACATCTCGTACTCGGTGCCGTCAAGCGCGTTCGCGATGCCACACTTCTTAACGAATGTTCAACCATGGTCGATGGGATCGTGGCCCACGCCTCGCAAGCCCATCCCGCGAGCTTCTCCAGAGGCGCACGCTTCAGCCGACCGCTCGTTTTGAACGCGAGAGAGCCGCTGCTGCCATTGCTGTTATCAAGCGCGCAAGTGGAACGATTTGACGATTTGTGTGAACGATGATAGAAAAGCCCAGGCGCCTATGCTTCATGCGTCCGAAAAATTGTTGCTAAAAACTTTGGTGCCATCTTGAGATGGCGATGGCGATGGGTGGGACGAAATTTCCGCTGTTGCGGCAATTTCGGTTTCGTATGTGATTCTAACGCGCATGCGATTTTTCGACCTATTTTTCCGAAAAAAAAAGTGCGCGTTAGAAACGGGTAAGTACGGTAATTCGGCTTTTTTTTTTTTCTGGTATACCGAAACTTGACCGAAGCCATGAGGCGTCTTGTTGCAAGGAACAAAAGGCCAAAACACTAGAAATTCAAAATGAGATATCGCACATCCACCTAATCACAGACTCGGTGGTCAAAAATGCATTGTTTAAAAAAAAAGTATTTTTAGAAAATGATATGTGACTTACGAGCATGCCCGGCTGGTCACACCGTCCGGTGGGCGTACAGAAAGATTCGGAAGAAGGGGGGAACAGAAAATTTGATTGACTAGCCAGCCAAGTGCCACCAGCCTGGGCAATCTGCAATCTTCTGAGGAGCCCGACAGGCCCGGGTTGGTCCACGAGCTACCCGAACGGGTGCCAACTGGGTTGGCGCCCGTTCACAAAAGCCACAAAAGCGTAAAGCGCCGCTTCCTTGCCTGCACCGCAATAATCTTAAAATCGTGTCCGCTTGAGGCCTCGTCACTGAACGGCAGTTCTTGGAAAGCACAAATAGGTAAACGCACGAAGCGTTTTGGAATGGAGTTCGTGCATTTACCATTTGTGCTTTCCAGAACTGCCGTTCAGTGACGAGGCCTCAAGCAGACACGATTTTAATATTATTGCGGTGCAGGCAAGGAAGAGGCGCTTTACGCTTTTGTGGCTTTAGATGAGGGTGTGAAAGGTTACTGCTGCGATGTGTTTGTCAGTTTGAGGAAGAAGGTTTCGAAGTGTTTATTTTCTAGCGCTGTGGCCTGTATAAACGTTTTGGGTTTTTTTTAGAACACACAAACTTAGAGCGCCACTTGTTGAGAAAGATCTAATGCAAGATTGGAAAAGGGAGTACCGAGAAGGTAGACCCGAAGGGTAGAGCCCAAACTCCAGAGCCCCAGCATCAGCTGACGCTGATCTGGAGGTGACAAGCTAGCCAGGACAGCCTTGCATGTGTCGATGACACGTAATATGCAATGTTTGACTTGTTCACCCGTGAGCATATCGTTCAATAGGAGCAGGTTGAGTAAAGAGAGTGGGTGTTTTCACGCCGAAGTAAAGCTATCGCATCAACATCTTAAGACCTAAACGTAGATGTTGCTCGCAATTTTTTTTTTTTCTAAACCATTTCTTGTACGAGCGTGAACCGTGTAATTCCAGGCAGGTTTGTCGTGAATACTTTAGCGAACTACAAGAATGTGCGGTAAACACGCAGGGAAAGCGCGGAGACATACCTATAGGGGTCCCAGATGCGGCCCCCAACGTTGTGCGTGGCACTGCTAATAAGCACCCGCCGCCGTGGCTCAGTGGCTAAGGCGTTGTGCTGCTGAGCACGAGAAGGCGGGTTCGAATCGCGACCACGGCGGCCGCTTTTCTGATGGAGGCGAAAAGCAAAAACGCCCGTGTGTACGAGATTTCGGCGCACGTTGAAGGTCCCCAGGTGGTCTAAATTAATCGGGAGCCCTCCACTACGGCGCGCCTCATCGCCTGCGTTGCGTCGGCGCGTTAAGCCCTACAATCAATCAAATCAACCGCTAATAAGCAGCTAGCTGTAATTTAAGTACGGAAAGAAGCTGCGCGCGACTAAGCAGAAATTGGAAAACTGGGGGAGGGAAATTTAGTTTTTTAACAGCACAGGTGTTCAGGCCGAGACAAATCCGTCCGTCGCACCAAAACATCTCGAGGCCTCAAGGGAAAAATGTGGTTTGGGAGGTCCCGGTAATCGAACCGGGGACCTTTACGCCGTGAAACCGGCAACCTAACCACTGGGCCACCCATAATGGCCCGGGGGGTACGGGGTAGCAGCGGCAGGGTACAATAACATGTGCGGCCATCTCGAAAGAAGAAAACGCTTTCCGTCGTCGGAATCAAACCTCGGTCCCTCGCTTTATGAAACCTGCGTCTATCCGATTCAGCTATCATCGCATTCCAGGCGCACAGCATTTGTTTCGAGTTCGTAGCGCAGGCGTTGCCTTTGGACTTGGCCACAGGTTCCAGCGCGTGCTAACGTGGTTCACTTTGGGAGAGATGCGGAAGCCTGCAGCGGAGGAAACGATACAGGCCTGTCGGTCATGGAGAACTTTCAGCGACAAGTTCGAAAATCCATGCGAGGGGAAACAGCCCGGTCTCCGACGAAGGGAGAGGGGGCAGCAGCTGCGCTTTTTCTCCAGCCTGGCACCTCTAGTGCAAGCTGCGCGAATGTTTTTAGCAGCATTCTTTGTTTTAATGTGAAAACCATAAGTGGCTCTTTGAGCAAAATAGTTGGCGTCCGGCGTCTGTAGCAGCGAAACGGCTCCTAATCATCACAATGGCTGCGGTGCGTACCAGAGGACGCTCTGGCCGGCGGCTTTGCGGATGCTCGTGTGAGTGGCAGTGGGTATACTGTACCACTATGGATTAGAACCATTTAACGCGTAAGCTTCCGCAACTTTGGCAGTAGCGAAAGTTGGCCGTTCACGCAAGTACACCGCAGATACCCTCAGTAACAATTCCCATTTATCATGCAAAAGTGCTTAGGTGTCCTCGAAATCTTTTTTAAGGGGCTAAGCCCCTTAGGGGCTGGGGCTGTTCGCGTCTCGTGTCGTCATCGTAATCATCGTCTCATGTTGTCACGGTATAAAACACCGGGAAACTCGTTTACGCCTAGCGCGAAAGAGCTTCGTGCTTCAAAGACAAGAGACATTTACAGCAACGTTGCATACCTACATGTACCCCCCAACGGTTTCATCTCCGTTGGTAAAAACCCCGAGGCGCCAAGAATACTGCATGCTTCGCCCCTCCCCAGGTTTCACGTTAGTGGAGATGGCCCGGGATTTGTTTGTATTTTGGGGGGCACACAAGGTAAGAAATCGGGCAGCGGTGTTCTGGGGACGCCCTCACTTACGGAAAGAAACTAGGGATGTTTGTTTTCAGGTTCAACGAGAAATTACAGGTTCATGTCTTCCCGGGGCACACAGCGTGACAGTTACACCATAGGCTACATCATGATCAGCCATTATTTTTCTCGCCGTAAAATGAAGGCCTCAGTCGTCAAACAAGGTGAACTTTTGAACATTTTTTTTTGTAAATTCTTACTAACAAAAAATAAAAGTTGAACGATCAAGAGAGAAGCCGGCTGTCAGGGTCTTCTTACCTGTGTTTAAAATGTGCGAGTCTGGCATTTCAGTATAATTTTTTTTCTTATTATTTCCAGTATTCGTTCCCAGACATATTTAACTGTTATTTCACAGCGAAAAAATTTGGCCGTTTGTGTTTCCTATTAATGTTAGCGGGAGTTAACAAACTTCCTCTCCTGCTAACTTCTTCTTTTCCCCTTTTCTACTTTAGCACCTAATGATTATCCGCAAAAAACCGTATTCTGACCTTGTTATCTATATGTAGCTAACTTACGGGGATACCAGAATTTAATCTGAAAACAGTGCCCTTAACATCCGATGTCGAGCAGCCAGGGCCACTTGTGCCGGAGCTCCCTGTACAACAACACGAAACTGAAACTTTAGCATTCCCCCTCTTGTAAGAACAAATCAGTCATGGTAATACAGATCTCTTTGATCAAGCACAATGTACCCAAGAAAACGTGGTTACCTCAGGTGCTCTATGCCTGAAATAGTATCATACAGCCTCCTCCTGTTTATTCGTTTTTCGTTGAGAGCACGCTTCTAGCGCGCGAAGTTTCTGTTTTACACTCCGGGTGCGACGGCTGTTTTCTTTATGCTGGCTGAAAAACAAGAACGCCAGTGATTTTGAGGTTTCCGCACACGTCATAAATACCCAGAGGCGAAAAATTAATCTGCAACCCTCTCCTTCGGCCGAACACACAGCTGTAGCAGGCACAAGATCCTGAGCTCTAAATGATAAAATATAAAAACCAGGCTGGGCTTCACTTTTTATATAATTTCCCTGCACGCGCCGTGTACACTGTCAAAAAGTTAATTGATGCAGCTGGCTCATAGATGGCGCCACAGGCTACGGTCCCGAGCGAATGCGTAGGCTGCCGGGGTGATCAACCGCGCTCTGAAAGCCGGATGGCCGGACTTCAAGGTCTTTCCAAATTAATTGAATCCCCACCATCCTGTTTCCACGAGAGACACGGAGGAAAAGATATTTACATTGTATTACACTCCGCTGAGATTGTGAATGTCATTCCTTTTGTATACTTTTACGCTCAGGGGCGTCGGAACAGGGAATCTTCCCCTCTTTTACCGAGGGGGTAGCACGACTCCCCCACTCAAGGGGCACCTGAAGACTTCTGATGAGGCCCAGACGGCTCCGGGAAGGTTGTTATGTTTATTTGTAGAAGGCAAAATTCTCAAGTATCCGACGTTATTTACACAAAATCCCGGTGGCGCTGATCACTAATTAGACGAATCGCCTTTATGAACGACGGCAATTCAGAGAAAAATAGTGACTTCGGCGTTCCCCGTCTTCAGCAGATATATAGATGAAAGGCAAGCATTTGACAGGCTCATCTCTTGTCTCTTCCGCGGTATCAATCCATAGATCGGCGGTATACTGGTTTTGCCCTTTGTATCCTGCTGATGCTATCGTGATACTAGCCAGCTCCACTGGATATATGACAAATATCTCTTTACGCTACCCAGCTAAAATTTCTTAGGAAACCGTGGTTCCCTAAGCGGCTCGCCCCAGTTGCATACCTGCTCACACTCTAACAAGTTGTAAACCGAGATATCAGCAGTGCAGCTATATAATACTAAATACTACAGCAATTTTTCTAGTATATTGGCACACCAGACAATCAGAAATATTCCGACAAAATTAAAACAACTGATCCGTTGGGTATACACGTACTCTAATAATATAAAACACACATGGTTCAATCTACATTCACATACAAATGCATAGCCTAACTTCTGTCTTCAAGTGACCTGTGTATTCAATTCACTTGCTGTCTCAATATTGATCGTGCAAGCCTTCATTTGGTAGCAGGAATGTGCAGATCTCGTAGTATGTTCGCGGTTATGAGGCATGTATATAAATGTCCGTGAGTATGTATTGTTTTTCCTTTTTTTTTTTAACAGAGGAGCTGTATGCTATAGGGAGCAAGGTCAATTTGGATGGTGCACTTGGGGTAGGGCAGAATATGCACGAATTAAGATTTATTTGGGAAGCATTCGAGACCATAGTGGCGAGCGTAGGAGTCTGATCCATGCCGCCTGTTTCAGGTCGGTCTCAATCTGTCCCAATGACGCGTGGATTGCCCGCAGCGTGATGTCGTCGGCGTATAGAGCGTATCTAACGGCCGGGACGGCATTAAGTAGGAGGGGTAGACGAGAGATGGCAAGGTTGAATAGCAGTGTAAATAGGACGGTTCCCTGCGGGGTACCTCTTGTACCGAGTTGGTATGGCCCATGCTCTTGAATTCGGAGATAAGTTTGCCAAGCAGATAAGAACTGTCGGATGTAGTTGAAGACGTATACACCACAGTTCGTCTCACAAAGCTGGATGCGTATAACTTCATGCTTGAAATTGTCGAAAGCTCCCCGAAGAACCAAGGCGAGGGCAACCTTATCATTCCCGGGATGTTCGACGGGGCCGATGACTTCGCGGTGTAGTTGTAGGAGGACATCGTATACGCGGACAGGTGGGGTTGGAGTTCGTGCATGCTGTCCGCAAATTTGCGCTGGGCTTCTAGGTGTTTGGAAAGTCGATCTCGTAACATTGTCTATGAGCTTCCCCCCCACACACGAAGTCAAGGAGATGGGTCGGAGACTTTCGATGGTAATGTTTTTACCGGGTTTGGCAGTGAATGTAACCAATGCTGTTTTCCAGTCGATTGGGAGGGGTGTGCCGCTTGCCAAATCGCATTGAAGTAGTCTTAGAGTTGTTGATACGCTGGGTCTCGGAGGTTAGCCAAGAGCTTAACCGTCACTCTATGCCGCCCGGGGGCCACGTTTCATTTTTGCCAGGGCTGCCCGAAGGTCGTAGTGCTAGAAAGGTTTGTCTAGCTTCGCGTTCTCTGAACCTGCGTAAGAGTACGCTGGGCCGCGGGGTCCTGTGTCCTGTTGAGGTACTTGTCTCGTAGGGCAGAGGCGAGTTCTTTTGTGTGTCGCCTTGGAAAGCATGAATTGCCATTTGCAGATATTTTTGGGCTCCTGTCCGCGTTTGTTCCGGATCAATAAGCGCTCGGAAATGGCGCCTTGTGTTCCGGGTTGGCATTTGCCTAGCGGGATAGTTGCAGCAATCCACCCTGTTTGTGTCGGCCAGCTGGGCCGCGTAGTCGGCCGCTTCTTGGGTGGACACGCAATTCGGAGTTTTAGCTGACGGTTATTCTTCTGCCGGCGCCTTAGGTGGGTCAGGCTGGGCCGGGCCTCCCCGAAGTACATGCGGTGGTTATCCACCGCCGACGTTTCCTCTGAGAGTTAAACATGTTCAAACTCTGTCACTCCTTCTAGAGACGACTTGCAGGTCCCGCCACCGCTGCCTCGAGTCGATGATAAAGAGCTGGCCGAAGTCTAAAGTGCTGAGAATGACTTTGAATCCCCCACTCGCCGCGAAAAAGATGACGACCTTTTCGATGCATGTGACGACGATTACTAGCACCGCAACTATGAAATTAAACAATGATACTGAAACTTAACTATGTGTCCGGCAATGCTCACATACAACAGTTTCGCTAAGTTCAAGACTGGCTCGCACCCGCCGCGGTGGCTCAATGGCTGAGGAGTTGCGCTGCTGAGCACGAGGTCGCGGGTTCGATTCCCGGTCGCGGCGACCACTTTTCTGATGGAGGCGAAAAGCAAAAACGCCCGTGTGTACGAGATTTCGGCGCACGTTAAAGATTCCCAGGTGGTCAAAATTAATCCGAAGCCCTCCACTACGGCGCGCCTCATCACCTGCGTTGCATCGGCGCGTTAAACCCTTCAATCAATCAATCAATCAATCAATCAATCAATCAATCAATCAATCAATCAATCAATCAATCAATCAATCAATCAATCAATCAAGTCTGGCTTGTGGGTGCAAGCTTCCCTGAATATTTTTCTATTTATTTGGATGTACAGTGCATGCATTTGGCAGTAATAAAAAAAGAAGGTATAGCTACCGTTGCCTTGTGTACAGGGCACAGTCACCGTGAAGTCACTAACTGGCCTTTTTACTGTACTCTCCAGACCGTGTGATGCTTAGCGAATATTTGATTAGGTTTGGATTGTTTTATGTGGGTGGGTCAATTATGATTATTTAACTATTGTAGCGCCACTGTAGAGACCCTGCCGAAGTAATCAAAGAAAATAAATTAAGATATGTAAAAACAACCATAATAATAATAATAATAACGCAATTGATGATGATGATGACGACGATGATGATGTTTATGGAAGCATATTTTTCGCTCCCCAGGGAATAGATAGTCCTGACGCCACTGCTTACGCTTAAGTATATGGCAGCAGCGGGGGTGTTTAAAATATACCATGTGCAATTCATAATGAAGACGTGTAAATGGGAAGCAGTCCGGGGAGTATGAAATATTGGTCAATAGTAGGATAAAAAAAAGAGTGAGGGTTCCGGCTAATTAGCAATCTGTATTGCTTCACGGCGCAAAAATACAAAAAAAGGGACAAAGTAAAAAGCCACAAACAAGCGGTTGTTCGTGGCTCTTCACTTTGTCCGTTGTCTGCTTTTTGAGCTCTGAAGCAATAAAGTAGGACTTAGAAGGAGGGCGCTAAAATCTTAGCAACCAAAAAATCTTGTTTTTTTTTATTTAGACAATACTGCGGGCCAAATTACGCCCGCGAAAGAGTGAACAAATTATTACGGTGCGTGTCAGCTAAGCGCAATTATGAGATCTTTAGTTTTAAAACAAAAAAAAAAACACAAGAAAGAAAAAGTGTTCTCCATTGGGAAAAGATTATCAGATGCGGCATGCTGATTATCCGAAGTAAAAGTTGCGACTGGGAGATTATTCCATGCAGACATTGTTGGAGAGAATAATGAACATTTGTAAGTGTTTACGCAGGCGAACCCGGAGAACGTTTCATTGCCTGGTGCACATTTATAGGTCTATGTGGGGGTGCAAACTAAATCTTTTTACACGCAAATCCTGTAAATAAGGCGTGGTATAGGTGTGATTAGGGTGGCGGCAGGTGCTAGACCCATCTTATTTAGGTTCCCACACCTTTAACTGCAGTTTACACCCATTTTCTGCAGTAGAACGGGTAGTGTCGTATAGTGGACATGCCTTCAACTTTTTTAGTGGTGTTGGGAGGGCGTGCTAAAGGTGTTCATTTGTCAATTGATTAAGGCCATGAATGTAATTTTGAACACCGTCAAGGTTGCCGTTTCATTGTTTCAAATAATGAAACGGTAACCAAACAATTTGTTTGCTTACCGTGTGGCCCGCGTGCAGTGCGCAGGTGTTGATCGCAATCCACGCTGAACTTCAGTGTGCATCAATTGCTTCAATCAATCAAGTGACATGGTCATTGCATCCACGGGTGCCAACCCGATGTGGAACTTTTTTGTGAAGGTCCACCCAGACCCGGAAGCTCAGTGTCTCAGTGACAGGAAGCTCAGTGGCACCTTAAAACTATTCGAATTCGTTTCGAAAGTATTCGGCCCCAAGGACTATTTGGATCGAATTCGCTTCGTACTAAAATATTACTAATTTTAAGCAACAAATCAGTACTAGTCTCCTGAACAATCTATTTTCAGTACCGATGAGAATTACAATTTCTGTCCGGAATCATGCAGAATTTTACAACACGATATTTCCATGTTCTTGAAATCTATTTCCTCGAGTTCCCACCAAGCCCTGACTACTTTTCCCTAGTGGGTATGCATCCTCTGAAGGATATATGCGAGCATTTGAAAGCGCGCAACGGTTGCCCCGATTGCTGCTCGCGCGTCCACATCACGCGACGACGATTTGAAAGAAGAGGATCATTCAATCGGAACGCAAGGCTTGTTTGCCACACCGACCACCCCACGCAGCCGCTCCTCAGCGAAGCACCGAGTTTCAACAACCAGCCATGTCGACGGAGTCCTCGGAGGAGCTGCCCATGCGGTCTACGCCACTCGCCCGGGGCAGTGGGCGCGCAGCCTCGCCCGACCGCTCGTCGGCCGTCGCCGTTGACGTCATCGTCGCCAGTGGAAGCCCAAGGGCCAACCGCGACAGGGGCTCAAGTCACAGCAACATGGGGCTTTACATCCTGGCAGCAAGCGCTATCTGTGTGTCCGTCGCCTCACTGCTGGTAGGACTGTTCCCGTGGCGTCTGTTCGGCCTCGGTGGTGCACCAGCCACCGACGCCCTGGGACAGCCACTGCCGAACGTAGATGACGTCGCGGACGCCCGGGCACCGGCCGTCATCCAGCCGCACGTGCTCGAACGTGGACCGGAGTATGATGGCAATTCGCGAGTCTGCTCCACTGCTGCCTGCGAGAAAATGGGCGGTGCGCTGTTCCAACAGCTCGAGTTCCACCAAGAGCCGTGCGACGACTTCTACGCCTACGTCTGCAAGCGCTGGGAAACGGCGCACAAGCTGCCTAACGGCGCGGCTCGCGTCTCCGTTGAGGACACGCTGCTGGACCAGTACGAGCTGTCCCTGGCTGACGTGATCCAGCGAGGCAGGGCCGGTTACGAAGCCCTCAAAGAAATCTATGTTCGCTGCGAGTATCCGCGAAAGGGAGAGACACACTGGCTCGACACCTTGGCCAGGTTGGGTCTGTACCCGTTGCCGGGGACGATCAAGAACGAGGCTGCGCTGGTCAACCTCGTCAAGGAACTCCTGGTCCTCGGCATCCAGCCGCTTTTTAGCCTTTCGGTCGAGCGCAGCGCCGAAAATCCGGAGCAATCGTACCTTCTCATCGGACAGCCGGACTTGTTAATGGGTCCTTTGCGACTCGGCCTGGATAGCCAATACTCGTACCTCGATGATGCCCTGTCTGGCGTCATCAAAGCGATTTCCCCGTCGCAACACATGAAGCGTGGCTACGTGCTTAAGTTCGAGCGTTTCATTTCCGCTTCTATGGACCGGCATCAAACGGAAGGATCTGGCCTCAACGACGAGCTCGTCGATATGTCGGACCAATTTCCTGCTCTGGCTCGCCGCATCAGGAACATCGTCGCAGATGCCTTTGGGACAGATCTGTCCAAGAGGCCGCTCAAGACATACTCACTCAAGTACATGCACGCACTGGAGAGTGGCGAGTTGACCAGGCCGATTAAAAAATTCCTGCACTACGTCACCTTCCGCACGGCAGTCGAGCTTGCGGCCGACAACAATATTGACCTTGGCGATTTAATGGCTGTTGTTTACTCACGGTACCCCGGCTATCCCCCTCCGCGACCAATCACGCGTCGCCGCCTGTGCATCCGGATGATGAACAGGTTCGAGCCCAACCTCATGATGCACATGAGCATGGACTCTTCTGCCAGAAAACTCGGAGGTAAAGCCTCCTTCAACTCTCTTCTAGACCTTCTCGAGACCGTCTTAAATGACACGCTCTATGCTCAGACTGAATTCGACAAGGAGTTTCGGGACTATCTGGTTGAAGCTATGGCTGCTATCAACTGGGAGCCGATCGTCCCAGACGCCGTGGCTTCGCACAATGAGCTCTTCCGTCGACTTGTGTCCATCTACGAGACTGCCGCTCAGAGCAAAAACGTTATTGAGAGCTACATGAACTTGTCTACCATATTTCGGTACAGAGACTTCGCCAAAAAGGACCTTGACAAGTGGGTAGGTTGGCGCAGAGGTATGCTGAGCACATACTCGCGACTCGAGACCCCTTTCCTCAAGCTCGAGATACCCCTGCCGGTTTTCAACTTCCTCGGCGACCCCGATTCCTCGCTCGAGCACTTCCAAATTCCGCGGATTGGTCCTCGGGTCTACTACGCCCTTTATCACGGTATTTATCATCTTACTTACAACTACGGGACCGGGAAGAAACCCGCCGTCTTCGTGTCCAAGTTGCATGCGCTCATGGATTGCCTTGGGCGGCAGTACGGCAAGCTTCGTTGGAAAGAGTCCCGACGCCGTATCGGCCGGAACTCGTACTACTCGAACCTTTTGGATTTCTTGAGTCTGGAGCCGACGTACCGGGCTTTCCTTCGCTACGCCGACCACTCCACGAAGAACGAACGGCTGCCAAGGCTGGAGAACCTGACGCCGCGACAACTCTTCTTCGTAGAGTACGCGCGCAATTTCTGCGACGTCAACAATGCAACGTTTCTCGACAGAGTGCTGGACGAAGGAACCAAGGCTCCAGGCTGGTACCGAGTCAACGGACCGCTGCGAAACTTTAGGCCGTTCGCCGACGCGTTCATGTGCAAAACAAATTCTTTCATGAACCCACTGCACCGCTGCACCCTCGAGTAGAGGGTTCCCAGGTTGATCTCAGTGGTGTGATTACGCCTCTTTCCTAGGCGGCCAGGGCTGTCATACGCCTATGAACACTAGTACCGGATATTGTTCTTGAGTATTGCTTTGAACGTCCCCGTGTATAGGCTTATCAGTTTTAAGTAAAGCCCTCAAGCGCTCTACTGGCCGTCATCTGTGACTTCAGTTTTCTGCCCTAGCGTTGTGTGCAGTGTGCTTAAAGAATGTACGGATACCGTGCAAAGTAAAGGCAACGTTGTGCAAATGGGGTGGTAACACCCTTGGCGGAGCTTCTTGCTCTGGGTTTATCGTCTTATGAGACAATGTTGTCGCGTTAATACGCTGATACACAGGCATTCATGGACAAAAAATACTCTAAGTGTTCAACGCTATATTCGGAATGATTTCTAACGTAGAACAGCAATTTACGTTTCCCTGGAATCGATATATGTCACAAAGCATGTCCAGAGAGACTTTTCAACAGTTTGAAAAAACTACAGCTTGTTCGGTTCAGCGTTTGTAGTTTTTTATTATGAGTGTAGTTGGTGTTATTGTCCAAGCTGCACAGGAGAGAGAGAGAGAGAGAGAGAGAGAGAGAGAGAGAGAGAGAGAGAGAGAGAGAGAGAGAGAGAGAGAGAGAGAGAGAGAACTTTTTTTTTTAGCTTTCTAAAGTGGGAGTATTTTAACTAACTCTGTAGCCTCCTCCCCCCCCCCCCCCCTCCCGAACTGCTGTTTTAGAAAACAAAAGCAAATATAATGGCTAGCAGTTCCTGATATTATCTCGTTCAATTTGCCCGCCAAAATTACGCCCACCCCCGAACCCGAGACATGATAGACCAGTGAACACGCGATTCTGTAGTAGAGCGGAGTTACTGGTCTTCTGTGCTCCCCTCAGTCACTTTCCGCAGGGCCACGTATCGTTCGGTTATCTCTTCTGCTTCACCGCCTTAGACAAAAATGACACCGTCTACAATCAGTTACTTGTGGTGTAACTTCCGGTTATGACATCGCCTTCACCTCCGGCGATGCCAGCACCCGTGACATCAATGAAGTGCGGTGCAGAGAATTTACAGGGAGCCCGGAGCTGTAGTTGGTCCTGGTGATTTTCCCAAACAGCATACGTAAATGCACTGCTTATTGAAATCTTGTTCGCAATTTTGTATGATCGAACTTAACCGTGAAAGACAGTATTCAGTCCAGCGGTTCTGCGGCGCCCTTGCGTTTTTTCATGCGGTGGCTTGTATACTAAGGTGGACTCACCTGTTAACGTTCCTATGGCATTCACTACTTCATGACCCACTAGCTTAAAAACCATTGTGCACCAGTTGGAAAAAGTTTTGCAGATTTATGAAAATGTTCCAAACGGCCCGGTTTACTTATTTTGAAAATATGTCACTTCTTTTCTGAAATAAATACACAAAACTCTCGCTTGCTAGACAGCTAGTGCCTTCGAGTGAAAGCTGGATAAACCAAAATGTGTTTCTTGATTAATTTTAATTTCACTAAAGAAACAACACATTTCTAAAAGAAGCAAACTAGATGGTTGGGAACATTTTTATGTATCTGTAAAAAAATTGTATCTGCACACGATGCTTTTAAGCTCGTACGGTCATGAATTAGTAAGTCCTATAGCAACGTGATCAGGTTAGTCCCCCTTAAGCTTCGCTGGTAATGTCTCTTGCACGTCGCGAATTAAAGTACGAAAGGGCTGATGATGGTGGTGATGATAATGACGCTCTCAACCAGTCTCACGCGTTAAAGCGCCTGTTTTGCTCCATTTGAAACAAGTAGGTGCAAAGTTAACTTTACGCCACAAAAAAAAAAAAAAAAAACGCCAAGAAAGCGCAATTATAAAAGCAGCGTTGTAATTCACCTACACTACACTCTCATTCAGTAGAGATGATGATTTTTCTCGGTAAATGGCGCAGACCGAGACTTTTTTTATGTCTGTTGTTTAAAGTCAGCTATGCTATAAGACTGTGTTGCGAAGCATTATTCACACGCCTCTGCCTGACCGTCGACATAACGATGGCGAGAACAAGATGGTTTACGTTAACCTTTCTGTTCGATCCCTTGCGTCGCCAATGACAATAACAGCGAATATGATCGTTGCTTGCTCACACCGGAGCGAGATTCCGTGGCACTTACGGTGGGTTAACGAACCTTAATTAAACATCGTGATGGGCTGCGCGCCGCACCAAAAAAGACCTAAAAGATACCAGGCCACCCTCATTTACAAAAGCAACGCGTATAATTGATCAGAGAAAACATTTTACAAAAAAATTGCGAAAAATTCAAAGCCCTTCCACTCTGTGAAGCAGGATGATCAGCGAGGCTGTAGTGCGTTATGTTAGCCGTCTTAGCTGGTAATTTCCATATGATTAGTTTCCGGATATTTCAGGTAAAACAACAGTTACAGCCGTTTTCTGCAACCATACTCCCTGTGACCATACTACTGTATACTAAAAAATTGATTGATTGATTGATTGATTGATTGATTGATTGATTGATTGATTGATTGATTGATTGATTGATTGATTGATTGATTGATTGATTGATTGATTGATTGATTGATTGATTGATTGATTGATTGACGGCTATAACACGCTGACGCAACGCAGGCGATGGGGCGCTCCGTAGTGGAGGGCTCCGGATTAATTTTTAACAACTGGGGCTCTTTAACGTGCGCCGAAATCTCGTACACACGGGCGTTTTGTTTTTCGCCTACATCGTGCACTAAAAAATGATGACAAGTAAATGACATTAAGCGTTATGGTAGAGTCGTCTCAGCGGCTAATTGTGATGCTATTTGTTGATAACAGAAGAGTTAGGGCTGTTTTCTGCAATCATACTCCTTCCATAAATGGCCAACACGCGATGGGAGAAAGCCAGCTTACAGAGACAAAACTTCCGCCGATACCCTGAAAGTCGGCTTCACATCTAAACCCAAAGGCACTGCTGAAAAAACATATTTTAGCGGTAAAAATATGAAGGCTCTATGACCTTTTTTTTACGATTTTTTTCCCCATGCGCTCAAAGGGTTGCGCAGTTTTACAACCCCGAGGATTTGAGTGGGCGCCGCAAGGTGGCGCTATGCTTGCTTGCGATCTAAGGTCCCTGACCTTACTGCGATCCATCTACATCGCTGTGTTGTCGGAGATCATTTTCTTGATCCTGGCCATAAACAGCTTCGCTGTAAAAAGTTGTAGAGCTAGTTGGGCTAGAGCCCAGACCATTGGTGGGAGAACCAACAACTCAACTTCGAAACAACACGGACCGAACGGCGGGCCAGCTAAAGAAGTTGCTCAAGAGAATAGCGGGAGTGTTCATGGCGAGCCAGCAGATGGTGATTCGTTATACAGGAAATGCTTTTCTTGTAACTATACATGGGAATGGAATGTCACCAAGCCGAAAGACGGGCACGAGAACCTACGGAACCGATCTTCAGCAGCTTCTCTGTGTAATGAAGTAGAGACCGCCCATCGGTTAGCCGTGTTTACCAACGCGCAATTATGTTTTTTTTTCTATTATTATTTTTTAAACATACTGCTAGCCTGTTAGTGGAGGCTCTTTCGGGAATCAGAGGATACATTAAAAAAAAACTGCGCCCATTTCCCCGCGAGGGGAACCCTGTGTAGATGCGACGCATCGTGGGGTTCACTTGGTGTTTCCGTTGGATTGATTCTGAAATCGCGTGAAACGTGTCAGGAACGCGTATGATTATGATGTTTTATGATTATTATTATGTTTTACTGGCCAATCTACGTCAATCTCTCTAGGTGGTATGCTTGGGGCTTCGCTGTCGCAACGATCTTTACTCCATCATTGTTGCTGTAAGTGGGAGCTTCTTTTCTTTTATTGCAAGTGTTAATCATTGCCACATCATGCGTTGTATCAGTACCTTCTTGGCGTAGTTTGAATGAGTCAAGGATATAAGGCGCGTTCGTAGCGTTTGATTCTGTTTCGGTTTTGTGGCGCAGTGGAAAGAGCACCATGTACCTCACGTTCCGCCCACAGGGTCGTGGGATCGAAACCGGGCGCCGCTAACTATTATTTTTTTTATAGTGTAGAGGGAGGGGTGTGGACGAGAGAGGGGCATCGGAGAGGAGAGGGGGGAGCGGCGAGGAGAATGGGGGAGGGGCGGACGACAACAACGCCGACGCTGCATGGATAAGGCGAGTGAATGAGATGCAGTCGCATCTAAAATGACATAGCACACGTTCAGCGACATCAGCTCGTTTCCTCTGGAAAACATCGTCTTTGGTATGCTAGGAAAGAAAGAGAGTGCGGTGCAGAAAATGCTTGCCGGGAGAAAATTTATTCCCGCAACCCTGGAATGACGCATCCGATGCTCTAACAATTTAGGTATGGAAAGAAGTGCCACGATGGGCGAGTGTTTTTCTCCATTTTCTCGTTCTCCTAACGTTTCAAAATTCACATTTTCATGCAAAAAGAGACGAACGTCTTCCCATAGCCCTATTCGGTGTCCCTGACTTACGACTTTCTTTTACGCATATATACACGTATGTATTACGTGCGTATGTGTGAGTATGTATTTTTGATCTAAAGCCTTTGCAGCGATCGAAGCGCAGGGTGGCCGTATATAATGTGGTACCGTATTAGCAGGTACTGTAGTACCAGGCATTATTCGCGAAACAACCCATCGTTCATAGATTTCCTATTATTGGCACGAGTTTAAGCAGCCAACTCTGAACAGCTAATGATATACATATTTTCTAAGAATGTTTTCCCCCGTCGAGCGAGGGGTGGTGGTTGATTGGCTTACGAAGTGAAGAATTCACATTAGCGTCACGCGTTCTTGGGGCGCCAGAGAAGCATCCCCGCAATGTGCGCGGAATTAAACTTTTGATAACTGCAGCAACGTGAGACGCAGAGCACGATACTACGAACTAGAAAGAGAGGGAGCGAGAGGGGCAAGTAGGATATTGAAGGGGTGCCACTTCCATAGGGCATAGTTCCTCGAGACGATGAGAGGATATCGTTGCTAGACGTGTCTCAAGAACGTGCCCTCTACAAGACGTTCACGCGCGCGTCGGATAATCCGGCAACAAAGTCGCCTGTGCCACTTCATTCCCCATTCAGAGCACGACCCCGTAGGACACCCCTTTTTTCACGCTTTAAACAGCTTTGGCGCGGCAGCCAACGGTCGTGTACGGATCTTATCAAGAGTTGCTTAACGAGAAGGAACAAGACGCCTTGAGTGTCGTTCACGACCGGTGCCATCATGTCTGCTTCTTCAAGCCGCAAGAAAAGAATCCGAGATTAAGAGTGAATTGCTTCCTGGTTGTCGCTTCTGCGATTTCCTTTTTTTTCTCTTTGTTGGAATAAAAATTTGTCGTTCGCGATGAGAAATTCGAATCTAGAACTTCAAATGAAACGAGGTGAAATAACCACAGCTAAATACCCCATACGTGATCATTCCGTATCAATTAAGCCCACCTGTGACTTATCAATGGGCCGCAAAACGCGGGGCACAGAACGCAGCAAATGAAACGACCGCCCGATAATGTCAGTGAACGCAAATTTCAGTTCAGGTATATTGTTATTTAAGGAGGGGGGGGGGGGAGGGGGGGGCAGGAGCACGATATGCATCGGGTACACTTGAGGGCTTCGATGCCCACAATTTTATCATAACAAATAAAATACATCCTCATTAAGTGCTAATTGAATAGATGAAAAAGAGAAATCTGCATGTTCTGGTTATCATTTTCCATAAATGTGGGGGTTTAACACGCCAAAGCTACCACTTGGCTATAGAGCGCACCGTAGTGGAGGTCTACGGATTAATTTCGACCACCTCGGTATCTTAAGCGCATAGTGAAATCTCGACACAACAGTGTTTTCGTTTTTCGCCTCCATCGGAAAAACAGTCGCCCCGGCCGGGATCTTTCCCGCGTTCTTGGACTCAGGAGCAAAACGCCATAGCCACTGAGCAACCAAGCCGGGTGGGCTCTATCTCAGACTACACTAAAAATGCTTGCTTCTAACTGCAAGGGCTTTTCAGTGATTCCTTCGTTGTCCATTGCTGAGACCGGAATCGCGGTGGGTATACATATAGGGTGTTACATTGACAACTGCAACACTTTTAAAATTTTTCCTGAGCGAACCGTGACTTCACTCGGAGGTAGCATTCTGTGGTTTATTTTGTTTTAAACCGGGAACAAAGACTGTACTTACCTGTTTATTCTGAAAATAAATAAAAACAATTTTCGCCTATGGGAAAATGACGGCCGCTTTGGACATGCAAGCAAGTGCAAGGTGATCTTGTAACGACGACACCACCTGGCGTATGCAGAGCGAAACGCACGATGGGGATTCATGGCAGGAAAGATCCAAATTAGGTAGCAAATGATAAAAAAATGTGAACGCACGTGAAGAAACAAATCAAACGTTTATTGGCAACGATGAGCCACGGGAATATTTCATTATGATTGGTAACGGCTGTTATGCAACTATTTGTGATCATCTTAACTTAGGGACGAAAGAGATTTTCTGATCGTCTGCTACCTCATTTGGCTCCTTCCTGCCGTGAATCCCCGCCACGCGTTTCGCTCTGCACACGGCAGGTGGCGTTGTCGTTTCAGGTTCACCTTGCGCTGGCTTGCACGTCCCAATCGGCCGCCAGTTTCCCGTAGGCAAAAATTGTTTTTATTTATTGTCAAAATAAACAGGCAAGTACCGTCGTTGTTACCGGTATCAAACAAACTAGACCACAAAATGTAACCCTCGTGTAGAGTTTGAGCGCGAACCGAGCAGCGGTTCGCTCAAAAGGAAATTTTAAAGTGTTCCAATTATCGATGTAGCACCCCGCATATACCCAATCGAGGATCTAGACTACTGCACCAAAACAGAAGACGTAGCGTGCGATACCGGAAGATGTCAGTCAGAGGCGCTCCATTCGTCCCAAACCATGAGAAGAAACCAGCATTCTGGTACGGGGACAGCCGACAAATACCACGACACCACGTTGCGGCTCTCACCTGCATGCCGTAAAAATAGGATGCGCGGAGCCGAGGGGCTAACTATCGTTTGCTGAACACCGATCGCGGAGCTATAAAGATGCCACAACGAAAGGAAAAGATCGCAAGCCCAAAAATCGACGTGGTAGCGAAAGCGTGTACACGAAATGAAACCGACTAGTTCATACTTCTCAAACGTGCTTCAATACTTTTCTTATTTCCCACGTGCTCAACCTTGTGAGCCCGTGGATTTTACCCCGTTGTACTTACCAGACTGTTCAGCACGCTACTGTGGTCTCGGTTATACAAACCATTCAGGTATGGGAAGCTGAATAAGCAGAATTTGTATAACCGAAGCAGGGTTTGTTAACGAACAGGTCGAGGTGTGGGTGGCCTTTCCCAGCCAACAGAAACGAGCACCGGAAGATAGGAACCTGCCCCTTCCCTTCCTCTGACAGGAACGATCGCTTGTTCAACACGGACTGTGGAAGAAAACTGTGAGAACTGCGGCAATCTCAGTTTCCCTCCGAAGCTTAAAGCCTATACTCGCCAACTGCTTCGCGGTCATCTCAAGTTTCATCTATGCAGCCGACCTGTTGGAAGTTCGGCTTCACAGGCACACCAGTACAAAGCCAGCCAGCCTAGTCCCCCGCCTGTCCCTACACGCACGCCCGCACGCACACACAAGACCAAGGACAGTTTTTTACTCGTCTTAAAATTCCAGCGATCGGGCGAGTTGTAAGGTGGTTAGATGAAATTGCACTCGCCATACATTGAAGAGGCTGTGATAGCAAGCATCTATGCCCACTTTTATCAGCCAGACTAAACTTGGCGAGTACAAACATTTAATAAGGAAATGACCTGAAACAATCGCTCATCGCTCCTAACGACCACGAACAAGATAAGTTGACCACAACTATCCTCCCGAAGGCGCCGAAAACGCCAGACAACTACCGTCCAACAGCCTGCGAACCGGAGGCCACCAATACCTGGTTCATTTCCTTGTGTCTCTCGATAAACACCTTTCGTCATCTTCGTCGAGCGCCACAACAGCACATCGGTCTATCGACCGGTACTATTGTCCAAACAGCACCCCGAACAGTGCTCCTGGCCGTATAGGACGGTTCATTCCTTCTACCTGTTCCGTCCTCAGGTTTGCAATGTCCTCTTGCATGAGAGTTTCAGCAAACGACCTGCTCCACGATAGCACGGGTGCACGCGATCTGCATGCGTGCTGTGGATTCCTATCGCCCAACCTAGCACCAACCACTTGTAAAATGAAAAAGAAAAAAAAACATGCCCTGTGATTGGACCGGTCCGTTCCCTTTCTTTTCTGTTTCATCTAGCGCGCACTGTTCCCCCTGTTCTGTCCGGAAAGCTGTGCGCGGCGTCGGAGAAATCTTGGAACATAAAACGGCCATGGGAACTGCTTGGCCTCCTCAGCAGCCGCGGCTTCTGCACATACCAAGGGGCGCTTCCGATCGACTGCGGGCGGGCAGGCGTTGCCTGTGGCCGGAGGGGGATCCTGTAAGAGATGCAAATTTTGTCGCTTATCGCGCGGCAGTCTGGAGAGGCGTCACTCTCGGGCCTCAACACCTGCGTTTATTAATTCGTCCGCGCCGTTGGCTCATTTCGTTCTAGAAAATTGGTTGTAATGCCGGCGCTATAATATTCGATGGGCGGAGTAATTGCGGGTATGTCCAGCCAGGCTAACCCCACTTGATCCCACACAACAACCAACCACCACCACTACTATAATATTCGAAATACTGTTCTAACGCTACACTCTAAAACAACACGGTGGTTCAGTTTCATCGCACAGAACTCGATTGACCAATCCGTGAACCCGTGATTAATTTCGGTGAATGACGACGTCCAGCATGCAATTTGACCCAGAAGTTCGGTCGGTGCTGTGACACCCCGAAAAGACACTCCGAAACTATAGACCACCGGGAAATATTTGTGCATTCGCTGAGTTGAACAGGCAAGCACTCGACAGAGAATTCGCAGTCGCATTGTTTACCTCCGCATTTATAGTACAGATTCTATAACGTATACAGCTAAGATTAAGGTGTGTCCTTTACGCACGTGTGCTATAGTTGAAAAAGGTACAGAGAAATCGTCGTTGTAAATATTTATTTGTAACAAAATGGAACAATGTACGCAACGTGCACCAAGGGTTTCCACAAAAAACAGACTTGTCTTTTATTTCAGCTGGAATGCGCTGGGGAGATTTGGGATTCCGTGCAGTGGTAAGTATCGTCAGCTCTATCAGAGTGCGCGTACCAGCTCAGTATTGTTGGGTGCACATGTCCTTTGTTCTTCCCGTTTGTTTGTTTGTTTTTATCTTATCTGCAGTAACTACCGCTGTCAGCGCCACTGATGTTTTTGTGACTACGCGCTGTAAAGAAACCGCCGATCCAGCAAAGCAAAGCGCCTACCGAAAGCCGCACTGGTTAAGTTTTTCAAGCGTGTTTGAGAACGCGCATTACTTGCCCATACATACTTCCAGCAAAGGTTTCTGGACGTTGGTACTTAAAAGTTCATTACCCCATTTCTGTTAGTGAATGCAGGAATCAAATAACGGCGCCGCAGCATTCAGTAAATCCCCCTTCATGTCCGGCATACCAGCACATTTTACAAAAAGTCAGGTTCAATTTGCGACGTGCCTTCGAAAACATTTTCCCCGGGTACAATGATCCGCATGACTTAAACACGTCGTTGTGCTTCGCATCCACGTTTCACGGTTTAGCGTCTATCTCTGTAAGCAGTATACTTCTCGGCTAAAGCCTTCCTGCGAGGTTGAGGAAAAACCACCAGTTTTGAAAAAATGTCGCAGCAAGAGCTGATATCAACGCGAACAAGGGTTCGAAGGAGCTGAGTTTCAGGTAAAAACGGCAAAACATGTTTGCCGTTTCTGGTGCCCCTCACATTCCGCAATCTGTAATACCTGTGGCCTTTACATGGCCGCATTGTTTGTGCAATCATGAGTTTAAAGATGGTGTTACTCTTTACTATTTGGCTTTTACCATTAATTCTGTTTTTTTTTTTTTAGTATTTAACCCTCCCCTTTATGCAATACACACTCCCGAGGGCCTTTAGGAGTACTCGGCATAAACAAGTCAATAAATAAACAGAAGAAATAAGTAAACCCAGTATTTGCATACGTGCAATCTCTGAACTTGCAATGGCCTCTTCTGCTGATGTTATTTTCCGTGCAAATGCAGGACCCCTAACGAGGCACATAGCAACTGCAACTCTTGATAAACCAGAGTCGCAATGACCGCTCAACTGTGCCAGTGTATACTCCTTAGTAATATACAGCCGTAGTTGTGTGTGCCGATAAAGTATCATTCCCCACATGGCACTGTAGATTATTATATGAGCTTAGAAACCAGGGCCTCGTACCAACATTACCCACAAAACACATAGTAGGGCGGCTGACAGATAACCGCGCGGGGCTCTCTCTCTCTCTCTCTCTCATCTCTCTCTCTCTCTCTCGTCTCTCTCTCTCTCTCTCTCTCTCTCTCTCTCTCTCTCTCTCTCTCTCTCTCTCTCTCTCTCTCTCTCTCTCTCTATCTCTCTCTCTCTCTCTCTCTCTCTCTCTCTCTCTCTCTCTCTCTCTCTCTCTCTCTCTCTCTCTCTCTCTCTCTCTCTCTCTCTCTCTTGTTCATTCAGAGCTGCTACGACAAAGGCCACAAACCATATGCCGTAAAGCCGATAGTTGCTCCTTGTACACTCGGCCCGCCCAACGTGTCTCTTTACACCGGTTTTTCCCAATTCCAGGTAATTCACAGCGCTAAATTTGATGTTCATGCGCACCGCATCAAGTATCGCCTGGCACCTCTGCTTCGATTACGCAGTCTTTAAGACGTTGCAGCATCTTGCTCTCAGTCATTTCGACACCACCAACGACGGCGGTGGGATCACCTCAAGCTGCGTTCTGTACGGCAGTATGCCAACTGGCGTGCTGTCGTAAAAACTCGAACGCGCGAAACTTAACAGGTAAGCTGATTTTATCGATTCCAAAAGGAAGATGGGGGAGGGAACTGAGTAGTTCCGGCTGAATGGACTGGGAACATTAACAAGATATAACATTTGTAAGGTTGCGCTAATTTGAACGTGGTGCTCTGTATTTGACGGACTAAAATGTAAAATATTCAAACCAACCGGAATATTTCCCTATCGATTTGCACTTCTATTACAATCTAGATATAAGCTGCCAGAAAGAGAAAAAAAACCGGGCTTAAGCAATCGTTTACCACGAGACCTTCAACTGGCTTGTTACTTTGAACGAAGCATTGATAGACACCAACAATATGCAACACGCTTCGACTTCTGGGACTTCAACACAATGGAGAACTATCTCAAGCCTCCTACTCGCATTTGGTGAGCACCTTGGGGCCAACTTATCTGTTTAAGCACCACGTATAAATGGTGTTGTCTTATGGTAAAAACATTTCACCTAAGTAAAGCACTGTTTTTCTCAAAACGGGATGAATGAGGGCTGATTATTGGTATCCCGAAGTTCTATATTGTGAACTAGACTGCCCAGTCAAGCGTACAGATGAACATCCCTTCGATGTTCCGCGTTTACAACTGAGTTACCAAAAGGCAACCCTCATAAAAACTGAAAATTATCAACTCTATTGGGGTTCAACCTAGGTTGCACTTATAACTGGGACCCCACTAAGTTTTGCTGTTGATATAGATCCTTAAGTATTTTACATGGTACACACATCCAGATCATTTTAGAGCGCAATGAATGTAACGATGCCCCGTCATCCTAAACAGCATTCAACGTATATGTCTGTGAAACAGCATTCCGTAACGTTGTTGCTTTAGTCCCCTGACACAAGACGATTCTAACGACAGCCAGGGCAAATGACATTCGCTATCAGTGCCATTCGGTTTGGCCGTGCAGGTCTATACGGCGAGACTAAAATGTCATTTGATAGTGACAGCAGTGACAATTAGTAGTTATTAGCAAAATAAATTCATGATCCATTCCACTCTGTGAAGGTGCATGACCTGCGAAGCTTAATTTAACTCCGGGCTATACGGGGTTTCCCCATTACGACGACAGAAGAGACGTGAGATTCAAACTAGAACCTACTCAAAATGCATGTCCAAGTAATGCCTGTCCAAGGGGCAAGGACTTTTGCCAATCTGCTGCATTTCAGCTTTTTGTTCTCGCCCTAGCATTCCTGTTGTTCTTTGTTAAAGAATGCTGAAATAAAATGCAATCAAATGAAATCAGATGATTCGTCTCCTGTCGTCGTCGTCGTTTCATGAAGCCACGGTACTAAAACACCGGAACATTCGTTTTTTCAACGCCTCAGGCTAGAACGTGACGCGTATTAAAAGAACACACCGGGACACTCGTTTGCCAGCGCCTCGCGCTAGGACGTTTCATTTCCGTAGGCAAAAACGCGTACTAAAAAAACACACCAGGACACTCGTTTTCCAACGCCTTTGCTAGAATGTTTCGTGCTTCAAAGACACGAGACTTTTACAGCAAAGCTGTACACCTCTACCCCCAAACGGTTTCGTCTCCGAGGGGAAAAACGCCAAGGCGCCGAGAATACATACTGCATGCTTCGCCCCTCCCAAGATATCATGTTAAAGGAGATGACCCGGTTTTTTATTTTAAAAAATTGTGCCTAATAGGCAAAGCTTATGTGGCTAGGTTTCCATGTATTTTTCACGAACCCGAATCAAAGATCACGTGTCTTTAAAGCCCAAGGCGTTCTAAGTGCCAACCGTTGGAAAAAGAGCGTCCCGGTGTCCGTGCTATTAGCACGCCATCACGAGAAAAGCCTCAAAACAATGATTTGGACCGGAAGCCTACACGTCTCATGACGCAGATATTTATTCTCAGCAAATTAGTTATATAGGCACCATTTTAACTATTAAAGAAATTATTGATAACTCAGGCTTGTACGGCTCACCCCATGGAGATGAATTTTAAGTAGATTCGCTATCAATAAGCACCGTTTTCAAGATTCCCACGTAGATAATAAAGGTTTCTCAAAGTTGTGCTGCTGCGCGACCCGCGTAGCCTATATATCTCCGCTTGTACCTCTCTCTTTTTTTCGCGGTTCAAGCGCATGCGTGTCTAATTTTTTCCGGCTCCTCGGGGTGGCGGTGACGTTGCCAAGACATTATGTCATTATCCCTTCCGGATTTCACTCTTCTTCTGCCGCCGTACTGGGGACGCCGCGGGTAGTCCTGACTCCTGACTCGAGCTTCACTGGTCATTCACTTTCCCAGAGTGTAATGGCTGATATTTTTAAACGTAATCTACTTAAGATGCATAATCAGGTGATAAGGCGTACAAGGTTGAGGTCCAAATGAATGTTTTGAGCGGCATGCGACTTTGATGATGACCGCGTGCTAGTGGTACACTCACCTGGACGTTGCTTTTCCAACGCCTAGCACTATTTCCCCGTGCTTCAAAGACACGTGACTTTTGGTTCGTGGACACCAGAAATGCAAGAAAACCCAGCCATAATACGCTTCGCCTGAAATACGAAATAATTATTTCACCTGATTGGTTAACGTGCGGCGATAGGCGTCACATTCAGCCTCGGACGCTGAGCTTTTAGGTTTCAGCACGCTTAGTTGTCGTTTAAGCCCGAATATTAACAATACGCCCGAATATCTTGCTGCAACAAAATATGCAATGGTCTCGAGTGTGCACTGATAGAAAAGAAATTGGCGGTTTTCACGCATTGGTGGAAATCAACAATACGCGAAGCTTTTGGCATACTTTCATTGGTTGAATTGAATTCGCGTGCCATTTTAAAGCGAAGCTTCCTTGCCTCACCGATAGCAACCTTACGCGAAAACGCACTGCAGTAAAGCCAACTTTCTCTGACAATGACGATGGTCGTGGGAGAAGCGAAATATCTTGAAACACGAAGTTTTCTCTTGTCGAAAGCCAATGTCTTCAAGTCAAAGTCAGAAATCCAAATCGTTGCACACAAAACGCACTGCAGGAAAGCCAACATACGCATTGGGTTTCACAAAGGAACATCAAGTGCAGGTGCACAGTCAACACAATTTTCGGTCATTCCCCCTTAGCGGGTACGTTCCAACACTTCAAGGCCATCATCATCATCATCATCAAATTAAAAACTCAGACGACAACGAACGAACCGCGCACGAGACTGGGCTTTGATTCGACTCGGCGTGCGGCGGAAGAAAACTTCGCGTTTCAATAATCTCTATTATTAGACGAAGGGGCTTTGAATATTTAACAGGGAAGCTGTTTAGAAATGGTAATTTTGCGTGTCCGCAGTTAAAAATACCAAGAAATTGCCGAGTGCGCGCACGTGGGCGCAGGCCTCGCGGCGACCGCCAGCAGTTAACAAAACGAAGAAAATGCCTAGCTTTCGTGTGTGCGTGTCTGGTGAAGACGACTGCCCAGCGTTGCCTGCGCCCATTTTTCAAGCCAAGCATACCCACTTAAGGAGGTTGGCCAAGATTGGCAAAAAAAGAAAAAGCTCCAGCGTTCGCCGTAATCGTGACAACAATTCCTCGGAACGAGAAAGACAGGTCATAGCGTACGCACCTCCAAGGTGATGTACAATGATTATCACTTTTAAAAAATGGGGGAACCTCACACTTATAGCAACAGTGATTGAGTAAAGGTCGTTGCGGCAGTGAAGAAGAAGAATATCGGCTGCAATCGTAAACTTAAACGTTCGTGATGGTCGTGAAGGTTGCGTAAATCTTCGCTATACCTTTTTACTCGTTAGTGTGAGGTTCCTTCATTTTTTAACGCTATTGTGCTTGGCGTTGTTTCTGATTTTTCAGAACGGTGTGCCGTGGCGAGTGCGTCAAGAAATACGATACGTAATGAGAAAAGCTGAACGTCTCGGTCTGCCTGGCCAAGATGCCAACATATCTAAGCGCGAAGAACGTGATACACGCGCGAACTGAGGCTACCCCGGGGGCTGTGCCGCCGACGGTTTCTCCTGGCTGGCGACTTGGGCGCGATACCTAGTGGCCAGCGTCATCTGGTGTAAGATAAAAGGCGCACACGGAAAGGACGCAACGCAGCCCGCGGAAAACTGGAAGAGCCGAAGAAATCTTCGCTATAAAATTATAAAATTCATATTCAACCTGTCTAATATTCGCACATTCCCATTTAAATATTTTACACCATTTTTATTTTGCAAGAGAAATCATCTGCAATGACTTCGAAAAAAAAAATGGTCGGTTGCTGTGCCCAAAAAACGTGTGTGCGTTCCAGGGATTACAGCACCAGCTTTTCGTTGGCTTCGGGTTCGAATGCCGCTGAATCCTTGTGTTCGAATGGATGCCACACGGATGAGGCTAAATATCAGTAATAACGAAGTATAGTAGTGCGAGAGCGCATTCCATAAGGGAAAACTCGTTTAGTCCATGAAGTCTCCTGAACAAAAAAAAGCCCATTTTTAAAAAGAACGATTGTTACAACGCGAAGTCTGTTCCATGCAACCTCAGTAAATGTTCAAAAATCCACTCTACCAAAGTCCAAAATCGTAACTGCCAAAGTCCAAACCCAACGTATAACCTCACGCCGCCAGAGACCAAAGCCACCGATTACGACACCAACCAAAGGAAAAGCTGAGCGGCCCGAATCATAAACCCATTGTGTAAAGTTGGCTTCCCTGAAGTGCGTTTTCGCGCAAGATTGGCTCCAGTAGGGCATTGAAAGCTTCGTTTTAAGAAAATGCCGAGCCAGCAAGAAAGATCAGGGTCCGTCTTTCTCGCTGGCAAAAACGTTCCTTGCGCTGAGCTGCGTCGCCGAGAGAGAGAGAGAGAGAGAGAGAGAGAGAGAGAGAGAGAGAGAGAGAGAGAGATAATAAACGTTGTTTTTGAGAAGACATTGGAGGCTTTGGGGTGGCTTCCTCAGTGTCCAGGACACCTTGAGCACGAGCAGCGTCAACAGCCCTCTCGACCAGCTGACGCCGATCCTCGAGGGTTGTGCTGGCCAAGGCTCGTTCCCAAAGTTCATGGGTGGGATGCGGATTGGGTCGGTTGCTCGCTGCGGTACGTGTGGTGTATGTGTTGTAGGGGGGGTGGTGCCATGTGTGAAAAAGGACCGTCAGTTTGGCGGGCTGTGGAACGCTGAGTGAAACCTAGGTTTATTAAGAAAATATAGCGCCACTTAAAGTCGTATTTCCTTTAACTAAATTGATTTTCGTTTAACTTGCGAGTTCTTAGCGTCGTTTAACTAATCACAGTGGACTGGCCATCGGAAATATGCGCTGACAAAGCTGTAAGTATTACGTTTTAGCAAGTTGTATACTGTGTGAATGCATTTGCTAATTTCTATGGTGCATAACCACACAACTAGGTATAACCTTCCTAAATCAAGCATATTCAGGAATCGCCAAAAGGTAGCCTTCCGCTCTCGCTCTAATTCACCACGTGAGGCGAGGCTATTTTTTTTTCTTCACATTTATTTCGAATCATGAGATCTCCGCCGAGGATCTCGAAAAAATTGACTTTGTAAAAAACAATGACAGCTTGGGCCATGCAGCGCTAATAGCGAATCACGCCTGAGATTGCATATTACAACTGTACGAGGACCTATGCAGATTACATGTCTGCTTCTCGTAACTTATATCAACTTTGAAGCTCAATTAAATCCGTGCATGCGGCATTATTGTCCCAATGGCATGCGTAGCAGGTTTTTATTGTCTGTAGGAAAATACAGAAAGTGTTCTGTACAGGAATTATTAACGCCGCTGGGGGCCGTACCTAAAATTTAATTCAGAAAAATTGCTACGTCACATGCCCGACATTACAGGCGTGTTAAATTTTCTTTTTGTGCGGCAGCGCGTGTCTTTAATGTCTGAATTAATGCGGCACATTTCATCGTAATTAGCATCTTTATGTCTAAGCAAGACAGAGGCCTAGCCCATGTACGGAAAACCGCTGCAATACTGTGCTATCGTAATCTATAATTTGTCCCCAATTTTGAAGATTTTATGCCTACACCAGTTATCGATATACTTCTGGCCCGTCCTTCGGTAGCCATTTAATTATACGAGAGGTCCACCTGTTGTCAACCTTCCATGTTAAATGACCACCCAAGTCCATTTCTTCTCATTGTAATCTTAGAAGTCTTCCACCCGAGTTTTTCTTTTTTAATTAGCTTTACTACACCAGCGTTTGCTTTAACGTAATGTAAGGACCTAGAATAATATTTGATGCCCGTTCAAATTTTAAGCAGGTTCAAATTTTTCTTTTCCTTCGCAAACCCAGCTACCTCACCCCAACCCTCCGAAAAGTAACAGAAAGCGTAGTAAGTATCTTGTTTAGCAATGCGATGTTTCCGTTCATATTAGAACTCATTTTGTGGCGACTTCATTCAGTTTATTGAGACTAAACAGAAACTACGCCGCAAATACCTCCCTTTTGGATACGGGTAAGACAGATGAAAGAATTGAGTACGAGAGTCGATCATTATAATTAGCGGAGTACTGCCAGAATTCGCGTTGACGTTGGAAGATAGTGCCCACTACTTACTACGAGAAATTATTTTTCTGCCTTAGCGTCTGACGTCCTTGCGATCGGCGTGGATGCATACACGCACATCCGCGAAGGCCAAAATTTGTAACGAGCGTCCGTTCCAAATTTCGGCTTCGAAACGAACGTGGACTCTGCTACAGCGTTCCAGTCAGCAAGCACACACCAATGCCTATACTCGGGATGAAGTACAGCTTGAATGCTAGTTTAAATCAATTTTAGGCATATTGTCCCTATAAGTGCACTCAACTGTATACGTCGGGTACATCATCACCATCAACCTACTCAGATTGATGATGATACATATGGGGACATAAGAGATAAAAAAACTGTTATAATAACATCAAAATGCGGGTCCATTTATCTCATTTACATATGAGATAAATGGGTCGGGAACATATGATATAAAAAAGTACAATTAGAGCATCAAAATGCGGGATTGCTCCTCAAAGATGGTGTGTTGAGCTAATTGGTAATGCATCTTGAAAGGAGGCACAGCGCAATGAGATAGGGAAACGAGGCTTCCTTGACCAAGACAGGTCCTTAGTTCGAATGCGTCGGGGACTGCGGCTCCAAGAGCCATTTCCCTAAGTTGAAGCCGGGAGTCAGGACCGGAGCTTGGCAGCACCTTCCACTGATCATGGGAAGGATGCAGGATTTTACAATCTTAAGTTTCGCCGAACAATCCCGTATCCTGTGCCACAGGGTGCCCGGATAACTGCGGAACTTATTATACTCAGTAATTTCTTGCTAAGTAAGCGAAGCATGCGCAGTCTTTGCCCAGTATACCGGGGTCCTCTGTCGGGATGAATTTCGGGTGGTTTCGTGGGCAATCATGTTGCCCACGAAACCACCCGACCAAACCACGGGGTATCAAGGATGGAGACACCTTTCTCCTGGTCCAAGTTTTGAATGCGAATGCATTTCTTAGTCGGGGGTTGTCGTGCTCCGTCGGCGTGCGCCCGCAGGTGTTATCTCTCCGCGTTCCTCCTCGCCCCTAGCAACAGCTGTGGCGCGCCTAGCAACCGGAGCAGGTGGTAGCTCGGGCGGGAGTAGCGGAGGGCAAGGGGAGAGGAGGAGCGTGCTCGGGCGTGTGAGGGCGCTCGCATCGCGGAGCTGGGGTGGAGTAGCGGAGAGTGAGTGGAGAGGAGGAGTGCGCTCGGGTGTGTGAGGGCGCTCGCATCGCGGAGCTCGGCGGGAGAGAGAGCTCGCGCGCGGGGCGGGCGTGTTGCGCGGGTCTCTCTCTCCTCTCCGCGTACCCTCTCTCCGCTCGCTGCGTTCGGAAAATGTATATAAATGCAGTGGAGCGCACGCCTCTCTCCGTTACTGCTTGCCGCAGCGCACTCATCGGTGCACCCAATGCATTCGCATTTCCGCACGATCCCCTTCGGGGAGGTGGGGGGAGTTTTTTTGTCATCAGACCATCTGCAATGCGGGCATCAGGGTTCGGCACAAATCATCTTCTGCGAACTGTACAAGCTATAGGATACCACTGCAGCTACCTAACACTAAATCTCCCTAATTTTAACTTTGCGCCCTTGTCGTTCGGAGCAACGTGGCAAAACGTATACTTGTGCCTTTTTACCCATCAACTCTGCGCAGACGCTTGAATTTCGCTTTTGAGCGCGCGAAGTGGGCTAGTGCTCGCACGGAGCGGCCGCAGCGCTGTTGCGGTGTGCGCGTGCCTGGACGGGAAGACACAGGCAAAAGCGTCGGTCCAGGAGCCCTTTAAGTAGAAGACACCACCGGCCGTCTAGCCAGCCAGGAACGCGGGAGGTCTGGGGCCCACTGCTCCCGGGAAAGGGGGTAGCTCAAGGGCTACCGCCACCCTCTCATCTCCCATTGGAGCCTCCGGCCTTCAGGTGCAGACCCAACCTGGCATTCCCAGCTTCCCCCCTACTCATAGCGCATTATCGCCCATAACTTCTTTCACACATGTTGTTGGTAAACGTTTATTAGAGCTGAAAATGGTGTTGTGGAGTGAAAATTGTGTTGTGACAATGCTCTTGGATACAAATACCTGGCGGTCCCAAAGCATATCTTCACGACCGAAGAGGCCACCACAGTGCGATGAAAAAAATTACGCCCACCTCCCCTCTCGGGAACCCTAGTGTGATGAGACTCTGAAGAGGGTTCCGTTGGGGGTTTCCGTTGGGTCGATTAGTCGAACTGCGTGAAACGCGTAGTGAACGTGAATTGCGTTTCAATCACATCGTTGGGTTCCACGCGAGGGGATGCGGCGCATGCGCAAGCGCGGGCGACCGTCGACTGAGAGACCGGCCCACAGAACAGGGAGGATTTTAGAGAAGCAAAGGTCTAGCTTTGCCTGTAGTGCCAGAAAAAGCGTAGTGGCGGCGTCGTGAACTACCCAGTACGCCCGCTTGATGGCGCTGTAAACACGGCTTTGTAAACATGGCGGATGCTTTTTGCACAGGCCGCTTGAGCTCCTTAATAACATGGCTGCCCTCGCACGGCGGCCGCCGGCTCGCTGCTCCACGGCCGGACTCGACTCTCCTCCTCCCGCGCGCGAAAGGGGAGTCGAGTCCGGCCGTGGCTGCTCCTGCTGGTTCCTGGCTGGCACGCTGGTCGCGTGTTTACTTGCGCCGCGCTAGTGAAGTGATGTTACGCCAGGTGACCAGATGGCCTCGACTGGCACAGACCACAGTGAGCAGCAAGTGAGAACAAATCGTTTATTGACATCCGCAAGTTTACAGAGGCCAGGACATCATTTCATTTCGATCGCTGCAATTGTACGTCGCTTTCATGACTTTATTTTTTTGCCATAACAACTCGTTCACTTGCGCTAAGATTTCGAACGAAGGGCACGAATGAGGTATTGACGGCGACAACGGTTTCGTTTGCACCGTCTTTCTAGCGGAGTGCATAACACTCACCTTCTGTTGGAAGAATCAAATATTCTGGCCTCGACAGCTGCCTTCCGATGCGGAATTTCCCACATTTGTCACTCAACAAGCACTCAATTCCCGTGTTTTGCCAGTCCTCTCAACAGCGGATGGACGCAAAAGCACATAACAACAATAACAGTCACGAAACCAGTGCTCCGCGCACATAGAAACGGTGGGCCGTTGCAGCGGTTTCAATTTGAATTGGCGGCTTTGTGGTTGCGAATTCAGAAACGAGGTGGTGCACCAGTCGGCTGTTCGTAAAAAGTTGCGCACATTTTTGCTCAACGGATGTTTGATGTGGAACTTGTTAATAATATTCTTAAATAACACATTGTAAGCGAACTGTGTGGGCTCTTTGAGTCACGGAATGAATGTTTTGTATTCTATACCAAAAGTAACCTTTCGCTTGCGTCGTCTGGTGGACTTGATGGTCGAAAACAGCGCTATAGGTTGGTCACGTGGGGCGTCGATTTTTACGCCGCCTATAGGGAAACCAGGGAACGTCCAAGCTTGCGAGCCCTGACCGGCCGGAGCGCGGCACTCCGCTTATATGCGCCGCGCACCCGAAGGAGAGGAGACCGCGGAGAGAGAGAGTACTGCACATGCACACAGCGCGCAGCTCCGCCCACCGGCGGAGTGAGAGTGCGCTGCGCCACGCGCCCGCAGATATTGGGCGAGAGTGTTCGCTATCGGAGAGAGGAGAGGGGGTGAGCGGAGGAGAGACGCAGCTGTGCGGACGCGGACAACGACGACGCAGGAAGGACAGGGCCGCCGGCAAGAGATGCTCCTCTCAGCATCGCATCTAAAATTCCTCGGGGCATTTAAATCTTCTTACTTGCTTTGAAGGCCACATCCTGGTGACGCTTATTACAATTTTTGTACTGCTACATTGTATTTACGTCTCTTTCTTCGGTTTCGTCTTTGTTTATCGCAAAATACTTCGACCGGCTTTCGTTTCCGTGTCTCACAGCGCGAATTACGTCAACACGCAGACTGGCACACGCCATAGCTTCCCTGGGATCGGGGTCCTGCGCAAATAGTGTGCACCTGTTCTAGTCACATGCGGCACCCACTATTCTACTACTTTCACATTCCGGAATCATAGAACTTTCTGAAGCGGGCACATTCGCCTCCCAGAGCTTCAGATTACTGTCCAGTCAATCATCCCAGCGGCTATGTTTCACGAATCAAGGAACAACAACGGCATCAACATTGTTCTGCCGCAGGCAACGTGCGTTCTTTCGGGAGAGATGTGAGCGGGTACGAAGCGCGTACGCTGCCCAAAGTGAACCCCCACAATGCCTCTACCATCTCGATGCCTTCCGGACTTTTAGTTCTATCTTTTAGCTTGTTCCCCGTCTTAAACTGAGAATGTTTTGAAGCGACGCTTTCTACCTCTACCCCCAGGGGTTCTGTCGCGACCATTGGGGTCCACACAAAACTCCTGCGAACAAATAAAAGAGGTTACTGGCACCGCCAGAATTCGAACATAGAACGAATAGTGAAACGGAGCGAGAGCCCGTTGTCTCACCGATTGAGCTACAAGCCTACGCGGAGAAGGGGGCGAAAGACGGTGCACTCAACGAGCTCATCTGCGGGTTTACCCCGTGCGTTCTCGCTTAACGCCGCGTGATAGCGTCATGCGACCTATCGCGCCTGTGTGCGCTCGGCCCACGGCACGTGTAGTGGCCGTGTGCGCGCCTTGTGCATGCGCTAGGAATTAGCAAAAGCTCACACTAACGCATGGCATCGCACTTCTCCTCCTCTCTGCCGCCGATCTCGTCGCCTCCGTTGGCTGCGGCAGACACGGAGGAGAAGGGAGATCGTCTAACACCGGATTTGAACTTCCTTTAATTTTATCAGAAAGGAGTTTCCACTCATCTGATTCACCAATACAACTCAACCAACCGCCATTCGTGGACCATGCATTGATTTAACGTTAGCAAAGAATATCTTTGACGTAGTAAAATGAGTGGTAAAGTACCTATCCCTTGTCTCTGGTTGCACGCTCTGTAGAGACACGTGTGTGAGTTCAAGTGACGTCGCATGGGTAATAGTTGTGGGTGTCGTTTACAGCTTCGCTTTCCAGCCACCTTAACAGGGGGGATTGGCAAGCATTTTAGACTGCTTATAGTGTGGACGCCCTGTAAGCGCATAAAATTCGTATGTTTACCATTTAATAAAGGAAAAAGTGCGCAGACAGCACAGTGGTAGCACCTCGGGCGGTGGCTGTGTAGACCCGAGTTAAAATCTCATCGGATCGCACGTGTTTTTTATTTATGTCTAACAGCGTAGGCCATTTTTTTACCGGGAAACAACAACGAGAGTTTTTCGCAGAATGGGACACTCAAGGCTTTCGCGTTAAAAATTCCCCGGCAACTTAAGTGTGCTTAAGTACTTTCAAGTCTAACAAAGTTCTTTGCTGTTACATCGGGATTGCGTATCTTTCTTCGCTTTCGTTTCTTAGTCTTTTTACACGAATTATACTGACAAACAAGGTACCCACTATTCACGCGGCCACTTCCCCACACTGAAATGTCTCCTCCGCGTGAACGTGTTCTAGTCACGTGCCGTCAGGTTCATCTGTCACGCAGCGCGCACCAGGATAATTCTGGCTCCACCTATTCCAAGATGCCTTGTTAACACAGTGGTAATTAACGCATTCGGCTTCTGCTCGGTAGACACGTGGTCAAATCGACACAAACCCAGATATTCTTTTATTTGGTTATTTTTATTTTATACTAAGGAATTCATCGTACTAGCGAACATTAAGACAGGGACACAGCTAAAGAGAAGACGAAACGTCTTCTCTTTAGCTGTGTCCCTGTCCTAATGTTCACTAGAACGATGAATTCCTTAGTATACGGTAACCACTCGCCCAACTTAGCGCTTTAGTACTTTTCTTTACACCGGTGGCCATTTTGGTACCATTCGTGCTGACGCCGACAGCCACGACGGCGGTCACGTTTCGCGTTTAATGACGCATGCACCGCTTTCGCCTTAATAAAGTGTTGATTGTTCTACAGTGCTTCGTAATGCCCATTCCTGTCGGGGAACACTTGCGCATGCGCAGTACGCCTATTCAGGATACAGTGCTATATGATGAGTGGTCTTTTAGAGGCGTCATACGCCTCAAGTGCTGCCAGGTTGTTTTGCCACAAAGCTACGTGACGCAGTGCAAACAAATTGTGTTCGAGAACCGTAAGGCTTTCAAAAATGAAACAGAATTACCTCGGGTCCTTGCAGAGTCCAGTTGGAGCAGGAGCTTCAAAGTAACGTTCGTTCGCAGCCATCAACCAGTCAAACAAGGGCAGAGACAGTTATTTCGTACGCCAGCCACATGCCCGGGACTAAGCTTTCAACGTCTCAGCTCGACATGAATCAATGCTGCCAACTAAAATCTGAAAATACATAGCTTGCACGTGAAGTTACTACAGCCCTTTCTGGAGTACTGCTTTCAGCTTCTCTAGTGCTACTCGAGGTAAGAGCGGGAGATAATTAAGTTTACAGCCTTGCACTGTGCAAGCAGTGCTCCAACAGGGTCGCTATAGTGACGTCAGTGCAAGCTATGCGTATGCCGTACGAATGTTAGAAAAGCCATTTCCTGACGCTCGTTCACACCAACACCTCACGACACTCTTCATGTTCTTCGCTTAGTTGGCATTAGTCTTGTAACATGATAATGTGAATGGTGTGCTATGTTTCGCGTCTATTTCTTGCTGATAACAGTAGTAACGAGTTTTAGCGGACCGTTTTTCACAGTTCGCTCCACTCCGATTGCCAGCGCATGCGTGACGCGCTTGGCCACGAACGGCGGAATTAGTTTCGGTTGTGCTGAGCCGGCCGACGATACCGGAGCGGACAGTCCAAAACGGTCAGCTAAAACTCTCTATCCTGTCAGCCATAGATTTTCACGGAAGCATGGTGTACCAAGTACCACACGTATCATTTGTAACTTAAATTTCTTTCGTGGAACAAGTTTGGCAGCGATCAGGCATAAACATTGCCACGTATTACGTAGGTGTTTTTCACCTACTGTTTTGCAAGGCAACCACGAACCATGTTTCGGATTATTTAATGCGAACTCCGAGACATCCTATTCCAAAACGTAGTATGCATGTGGACGCTCAGTGTTTATTTGGTCTTTTGCAAAAACGGCCATACGGAAGATGCATATCTGAGTAGTCTGAAGTATGTTATAGTTCGATATTTATTGCCCTTTTTGTATTGTTTTTATTACAGATGGCGCCTTCTTATGCTACCTACGTTAAATGTAACTGAAAAACAAGTTCATGATGCTATCAAAGCTGCGTTGGAAATGCTATAGACAACTTCAACTATACACCACTGTCACTGCATGAGTTTGATTTGGCGCTCTTTACCTTAGTTGGCCTTGCGCCATTAAAAAACCAACCATAATCATCATCAACTGCAACTACTTCAGGTATTAGTGTATGCTACTGACGCTGCAGATATGACTGTGAGAATGGCCACTTGCAAGCTGCTTTCTTGAGAGCTCGGCCAAGAAAATTCCCGATTTCTGCTTCGGGACGCTTGTGAAAGACAATTAGAGTGCTAGTATTACGCATTGACGAATCGCATATACATCACTACTTTGATTACTCTCTTGCTAACAAAATTCAGCATATAGCATTTTCTTAGTACAGCGTAAAGAAAAAAAAAATTCTCGGTGCACTTAAGTATTCCTACGTGCTCTAAAGGCAAAAATCCTGGCGTATAATTGTGACGGGTACCTTTTATATTCATTCCCAGACATCGACACAGCAGCTACGTTCTTTTACCTTCCTTAATTCATCCTAATCCACATTATTCAGTCCTAATGCAACTTAGCTTCGTAGTAATCCGCCTGAATCAATCTTTATGCACCTTAGCCCGTCTTAACCCACCTTAATTTATCTTAATTCACCTCAATCCCACCTTACTAATCATTACTATCAATCATTAATTACTTCGGCAACCATTTTTTTATCTTTTATACACGGCTGACATACTTTGGTTCCCTTCTGGCCTTTCTTAGTTCACTTGGTCCGGCATCATTATTGCCGACGCCGAGGCCAACCTTCCAATGAGACTTCCCCTACGCGTGGTTGTTAAAGAACTGAATAAACAGTAATAGACACTATTTGGTAGAAACATTTTTTTCTATTGCTTTTGAACATCGCACACCCACAAGTGCAGGAGGGGTAACAAACGAAAAGAAACCGAAGCGTCGTACATGTAACATCAGCGCTGACGTCTCTGATTGCTGTTGAAGCACGTACCGCACGTCGGGAAGAAACAGTGTTCGCACTTCACAGCACTTCAGTCTTTCACGTCACCACACACAACCACAAGAAATTTTCCCCCGGAAGTCCCGCAAGGAGCGGTGCAGACGAATCGCCGCATGAAAGATGTATACCCCGCATTCCTATCTACAGAAACTGTGACCTGTGAATGGTAACAGGGAACAAAACAAATCGTCCGTAAGATTGAAAATACCGAAAAAAAAAAACGCAAGGTAGGCCTAAGAACTTGGATGTACTATAAGGAATAACCGTTCCCGAAATTCTCGATCAGTTTCACCCTGTTCGTCTAATACTACACGTGAGTGAGGTCACCTTGCAAAGCTTTCTGGGTAGCTTACTCGCAGAGGCACCATTGACTACGTCTACAAGTTATGTCGAGCTCACACTTCCCTAGTAGTCAGAAAAATATAGTTGGCAACAGAAATGGCAAGTTAGGGCAAATAGGCTCATTATTCTTTGTAATCGTCACAACCAAAAAAGATTACTATTCAAGGAGTTGGGTAACTTTTTAAAGAAAGAACTGCAGCACGAATCTTCAGGTTACGAAAAGAGTAGGTGTCCGGAAGCGGGAGAGGGTGGGGGAGAGGGTGAGCTATTCGACGAGTATTTCCAAGTGAAAGTAAGCTTCCCCACTCCTAGGTCGCGAACAGCCTTAATAAAGCGGTGACTCCACGAAACCACACCTTGTTAAATGTGCGACGTTAATAAGTGCACTGTGCTGTTTTTTTTCCCCTGTTGCATGACTTGCACCTACAAGGTCCAAAAGATGCTTTGGCTTCGCGTGCTGTTTCGCTCGTTTTGCGCGGTCTGTGAAGAGGGCTTAACGACTACACGGTCACGGTGGTTCTCATGGCACGGACGAAAGATTATGAGGGAGGCTGTGCGTTCTGCAAGTCGCAGTGCACGCGATGCAGACGCACAGTTCATTGCACGATGCAGGTACTTTAACGGTCTCAAGGGAAGAAAGACACGGTCGATCCTACATTGAACCGCAGAAATATTCAGCGGCCAGTCTCCGGATCAACGAATACGAGTGGCCCGATCACATCATCGCCTTTGGTTGCAACAGAAACGACCAACACAACAAGTCCTGCTCAACTCACTGATGACCAGCAGAGCTATGTAGTTCCCAAAGTTCCCAGCGTGGTCTAGAAACTGGCTGGAATGTCTGAACAGTGTTGAAAGTTCCGAGGATAATGAGCCGTCACATCAGCGGCGCGTTGTCTTCCACTCCAGCCGACTGGAACACTTGCTTACACTCGGAATACGTCAAGGTATCCTCGAAGACGACAAGGAGGAACGGACCATGCTGCCGGCGTAGACCCAGTGGGGTAGCAGATGATGCTGCGGGTTTCCGGGCGTTTCCTTCGCGTGCGACTTCTCCAAGTGCCTCTTCCGACGTATGCGTGTCTTCTCCGAGTAGAGTCCTAACGTTGCACCGCCCTGTAGCGTGACACCGTAGTCCCGGAATGTGACAACAGGAAACAACATCCCAGATACGAGTAAGATTTACATAATCGAGCAACTGAGCCCTGTGCTTCAGGCATACGACAGCCTTCCAGGTGGCGCGGCGATCGCAGAACGCCCGGGAGAAGAGGAGCCACTTCAGGACGAGTGGTGATGCTGGATGATGGTGGAAGGATTGCCCTGGTGCTGCTGCAGCTTTCCCTGGTCGACTTGCACCAGCACGCTGGTCGGGTACACCATGTTGGTCGTTCTGGATGTCGCCGGTCATCAGGAGTCTGCCGCTGGACGTCGGAGGCATGTCCAGCGGGACTCATGGGCAGTCCGTGTAGGTGCTTGTTGAGGGCCGCCGACTTGGCGCGATGGGTGACGGAAGCGAGGCGGGACTGTGCGACTCGCCGCCGACCACGCCGCCGCCACCGCCGAGCATCTCGACGTTCATGCCGCCCGGAGAGCCGGGCATGGAGACTTCGTGCTTGATGACGGCGGTCGGCGCGTACGCGGGCAGCATGCCGGATCCACAAGAGAGCCCCTTGTCTGCAGAAAGCGGTGGGAAAAGTCGGAATTAAAAGGACGCGTTACATTCACAAATCAGTGGCAATTGACTCGGATTTTATACATAGCATACGTTCCATAAGGCAGGACAAATATTGTCTTGCCTAATGATGCGAAGGACAACAGGGCAGTACTCAGTGCTCTCAATCATCACAATCAGAATCAGAATAAACCTTTATTCCCATACAAAAATTTGTGGTCCCCCAGGCAAAAAGTGACCTTAAAGAAATTTTGAAGGTGCCCGAGAGCCCACACATGCAGCGTGGACAGTAGCAGTCGTTCGAAAACAGTGGGCGCCATCGTTTGCACATAGTGAGACATTTGAAGAACATGGTTACTGCTCATTTTGCGTTGCCGTCAATATAAAATCATAAACACACTGTACCATTCTCCTACAGAGGATCACTAGGCGAGACATCCTGCGCCTGGTCTTTAGTTTTTGAAGGACATAAGCCTATGGACTCTTGGTGACTGGCCACAAATAGTTTTGTGCTGCTAGGTCGACCAATTGCCGGTATTTCCTGCAAGGTTAGGTCCACCTGTTCACTAGCAGCTATCTCACTCGCTCACTCACTCACATCACGAGCCTATCTACGCCCACTGCAGGGCAAAGGCCTCTCCCATTATTCTCCAATTACCCCGGTCCACTCACTCACAGTCAATTCCGTATCATGTTTCTAGTGATGTAAACTGTCACACGGGTGCGTATACCATCCGAAACATTTCATTCTATTCTCTCTCCACACATCATTAAATCAGTCAATGTACTGGTATAGGTTGTATTTACTGGGGAGGCCCCTGCAGGCTACCATGTGGGTGTCGCGTCAGTGGTTACATCGGGCTCCGCGGGATGGCGGTTCTTGTCCGTGCTAAGCACATAATGTGTATTTGACGTTCCAAACTCTACCCCATCGAGCACTAAGTAATGCGTCGACTCAATGCGAGTACGATTGTTAGCATCTTTGTTGATACCACCGTTGAGGATCGGGTTTGAAACGGAGCAGACGACGCAACGCCGG